>NC_051177.1:149865184-150151339 GCF_013339695.2 Rhipicephalus sanguineus | reverse complement strand
TCTGAAGGCTGCCCAGAGAAGCCGACTTCTTGGTCTGCCAGAAAAGTACGTCAATCACAAAAAATAATCTCTACATACAGAAGTAGGGGGGGTACTGCAGCAGTGACGAAGTCGACAAGCTATTCAGAAAAATTAGAGCTATGGTCGGAACACACGGCCTACCCGTCGTCTAGTCACTTCAGACGCGAAACTTTAGAGAAGCTTAAAGCACCTAAAGAACTTAGTCTAACACCACCACCTCGCGGCACGCGAAGCCTTCCGCTGAGTTACATTTTGCTGGGAGTTTGCTGGGGGAGGCAGCAGTACTTCCGGGATCTAGATTAATTGAGGCGATCCACACGAGAAACAGAAGTGGTCGTACTGGATTACGTGTAAAGCGCGCCCTTGTAACTGGTGAGTTCCAAAACCAAGAAAAAGTAGAAAGAATGTCGATAATTCGGTGGGAAGACAATGAGCTAGATGCAGAACTCAGTCAAGACCTAAGCCGAAAATTGCCAAAAATTCACCATGTCGCCATGCACAATTTTAGGTCGCCACGGGCTTCTCAAATTCGCCAATTTGGCGAAAAGTAGCCACTAGTGGCAACCCTGGTATCAGGGCATGTGGAGAATCTTCCTCAATCCCCGCAAGTGCATGACAGAATGCGCTCATATATTGCGATAAAAGGCTTACTGAGAGTATCGTTTTACATTCTTTTAAGTTCCATTTACTTATTTCGTCCAGGCGCTCAAAGTGGAACATTGTCACTTGAATACTGAAAGCAGGAACATCAACTGCTAAGCGCATAGACAGATCACCAGGTGTGGGCGTTGACATCGCATATCTAAATTTTCAAGAAGGCCAACCGGAGAACCATAAACAAGGCAAGAACCGTTGCGTACCTGTAAGTTGTCCTTCGTGAGGGCGCTGCGATACGTATGCGTCTTTTATCTTCGCATCGATGGGGACCACCCAGGTGGATGGAAATACAATGCAAAAGAAATAATTCTCACTGTTATGAACAGGCATTGCTCACGCGCTCGCTTCGAAAGCATACGCGTGCTCAAAAGCGCCAGCAACAATGCGCCGTGCCGCCCACGCGCATAACGCATGCTTAGAAGCTAACGCCCGAAACTTTTGACAAGTCCCGAGGACCTCACTGCCAACCGGCCGGTGCTGGCAACCGCCGCAACGGCCGTTCTTTTCCGGTCGAAATAACAGGGTTTGCCTGCAACCGAGAGATTGACTCACTGACTGACTACGGCGGCACGCTCGCGGTGCTGTTCGCTTAAGCTTGGTCGGGGATATCGCCTGTATTCTCGCCGTAAATTCCAGCGTTTGGATCTTTGATGTGGCGCGAAGGGGTTGGCTGCTTTAAACGGTGGCTTCCATTGTGTACATGCGAGAGAAAAGCACCGCTCGTGAACGCGCCCGTCCGAATTCTTTCTCGCGCTGGTCACGAAAGCGCCCCTCTTTTCTCTTTCGTATTTTGCTTCTTTTTTTTTTTCTCAGTGCAAGCTGTGCAAGGAAGTGAGGATACGAATGGAGTGCGGAAGGACGTACGTCAGCTCAAAGGAGAAAGCCCGACGTGGACGCGAGGATAACAATTCCGTCACGTTGGGCCTCCACACCCGCTTTCTCTTTCCTTGACGCCGTACTCCCTATATCTCTGTCGCGTTAGGGCTAACGCCACAAAAGACAACAACAACAAAAGTGCTCGTCGACCGCAACTAAGGCACCGCGAGTTGGCCCAGAAACGTGTCATTACCGCGCGCAAAAAAAGAAAGAAAAAAAAAATGACTCGCGTAGGTGTCAGGACTGAAGGGGGTCTCCTGGAAACTTAGTTCGTCAGCTACGGTCATATGATAACCAGAGAATACGAGGTGGCCCACGGTCGTCGAGTTGCCGCAAATGGTGTCTCCTCTTTCGTGTTTGTGTTTTGGAAACATAGAAAACGAGAACTTTGCCAAGAATATGCAACCGCAGAGTATGCCACAGCGGTGTCTTCGGTTGTGCTGTCAATATATAAAGAAACGTTATAAGACAGGGGTCTCAAACATGCGGTCCGCGGGTCGCATGCGTCCGGGCCTGCACATGACTGTTCGTCCCATATATATATATATATTCTTAACGAAGTTCTTCATGAGCTACACGGACGTGGTGACTGGTCTCAAGCATTCCTAAGACACCCCATGCGGTCACCATGTGTTGAAACGTAACCGTGGAACAGTAACTCTATATTTCCGAATCGGCATCCAGATTTCAGTCATATTCTAGAGGTCATTATCGATATGTTTCTCGTGTAAATGAAATCTCCTTCAGAAATGACCCGTATACGAGATCTGCAAGGGCCTTCTCTGAAATGGAAACTTTAGCTGGCATTTTGTTCAAAGCATCCCCTCCCCCCCCCCCCCCCCCGCTTTAACTTTCTTCACTTTCCAGGCCCTTGTGGGACTAAATTTCGTGACTGCGGCCGGCTAGCTGAGGTGAGTTTGAGAGTCCTGTTATAAGAGTACTTAAACATGAACAAGCTTGAGCGCCTTTTCGCAACTACTGCGAGAGGTGCTGGAGAGTTTAGTCGCGGACTTATAGGACAGATTAGCCTAATGCATCTTCCCTACGAGAACTCGACGACCGCTCGTTAGAAATCGTATTTGCTAAAATTAAGCTTGCATCGGTGTGTCTTTGTTTTTCGATTAAGTATAATGGCGGTTCTGCCTGTGTATGTCCCTGTGCTCGAGCACATCACAGAATACAGCAGTGCTTTCAGTTTGAAGTTTTCATTACGTGACTGTGTCAGGCTTTCGTGTCACTATCAATAAACGGTCAGCCCTATTTTGCCCGTGAATCGCATAGTGCTGACCACGGCTTAGAGATCAATGCATGTCATCCACATTTAAAGAAAGTTGTCTTTAACTGGGCCTCCACCTGTTTCGGAGAATAAATTACGGTAACAAACATTCTAAAATTAGATGCACTAATAGCGCAAGAATGTAAAAGAAGAAGATCACATACATATCACTGCGTTTGTGTGATGATGACCACGAGTGAAAGCGATAATTTTTTTCCATCGTTGCTTACAATCCTCGTTTATTTCCTTCATTTTTGTTTGTTTATGTACGTCTTCGTAAGGTGGTGTTACATGAAATACATATTCGTAGTTTTGCTTCAATAAATCAATATAAAGCGCGAAATAAAAAAATACCGGTACGACAGTTCATTCTGGTATTTCTATTGCTAATACGTCGAGAACGGGCTCTTAGAAACCGCACTTTAAGAACGCCAGCATCTTATGACGAGTAATAAGGAAAGTTTTAGATTTTTTTTTTAATTTCTGACTCTGCGCATGACCGTATAGCAGTAACGTATCGCAATTGCTGCGATAAATTATATAAATCTCAACGCACTGACTTGTGCTATCATAGAATGTGGTTTTTAACATAACGTTGCGATATCGCGCACTATGTGGAATATTTTGATTACTTTGTTTTCTATATATACTGCACGACTTTTCACTTCTATGATAAAATATAACAAAGAACAACGTGCACTTTCTCGTGTTTCTTGCAACATGCGTTCATGCGGGGCTCCTTTGGAATTATACCGTGTGCTGTGACATTTTGTCATTCTCCTTTTTTTTTTTTTATTAAGTGATATTTTAAGTACATTGGTTGGCAGTGTTTTGCAATGTTGGGTACATTAGGGATCAGACAGCTTCTGCCTTGTAATGCGGAAACAACGCTGTGCCCATATTCACAAAAACGTCTTACGCTGATAATTTTTGTAAGAGAATATTTAAGCCAATCACAATGCGGGACATATCATTATCGAAGCGGCTGACCAATCGGAAAACACCCTTACGAGAAAGTAGACTTGTAAAATCGGCGCCAGTATGTGAGACATGATTATCCCTACTGAAACGTTTCGTATGTCATTCCAATAATTCCATATGTTTCCATACGGAATCTATATGTTTTCCGTATATTTTCCATATATTTTCCATATTGCCACGCCCACTTCTTGTCTTGTTCTGATGTATTCGGTTTGACCGGCAGGGACGGTTATCAACGCTCGACGCTGTCCGCGAAGCATTGTTCGAGAAGCTTCACGTCTGTAGTAGATCGTTCTGTTAAGATTGCGCCCCGCACGCGAATGTTCTAGCTTTGTCTAGAGATAACGCCGCCACCAGCGATATTGCTGGAAAGTTCGATACCGCCTGTATAAAAGCCGACGCGATTGATCGCTTGTCAGTTGATCGACGGACGACGCCCTGTTCGCCGCTATCATTGTACAGCGTGTATTGCTGTAGCTCTAGTTCTCATTTTCCGGCCACGAGTTCGGCCAAATAAACAGTTTCATCCCGCAAACGCCGACTGCTGTCTTCGTCGACGTCACGACCACGTGAACCCTGGTGGAGGTGCGGGTAACTATCCCAGTACTCTCGCAGATGTCACGTGGTCGTGACGCCGAAACTTCACGGCCCGAAGACCTGACGACACAACGACGAAGCAGCGGGACAAACCGACGTAGCCGTGATCCGACGCCGCGACCAAATCGAAACGGTAGGCGACGAACGAGTGACCTCGACGTTTCTCATCGACGGCCACAACGTCACGCTCTCGTCGATACTGGAGCCGACTATTCTGTCATCAGTGGACCGTTCGCGACGAAGCTGAAGAAAGTCAAGACCACCTGGGAAGGCCCCGAAATCCGCACAGCGGGAGGTCACCTAGTAACGCCGGCAGGAATCTGCACAGCGAGGGTCTCCATCAACAACCGGATTTATCCCGCAAGCTTCGTAGTCCTTCAGCATTGCTCCCGAGATGTCATCCTTGGTATGGACTTCTTAGGCCTTCATGGTGCAGTCATCGACCTCAGATCGAAGTCGATAACACTATCTACAGAAAAGCATTACCGCGGTACACGCCGCCAGGGAAGCATGCCTTGAATGTGCTGGAAGACCAAGTCACCATTCCCCTCGCTCCAGCGTCATCATTTCCGTCGGCTCTCAGAAAGTAGCAGACCTGGAAGGCGTCATTGAAGGCGACCAGCACCAGTTGATTAACCGCGAGATTTGCGTCGCAAGAGGAATAGCAGAGTTGCGGGGAGGCAAAGCAACAGTGATGCTCACAAATTTTAGCAACGAGTATAAGCACGTAACAAAGGCACGACAGTCGCCTACATCGAAGAAATCACGGCTACGTCGATGGCTTTCGCCATCGCCGATTCTTCCGAGCCAACACCGACGAACCAAGCTTCTCAACCAGTTTTCGACGTTAATCCTAGCCTTCCGAAGCATAAACAAGAACAGCTCAAAACCCTGCTCTTGAAATACAGGGACTGCTTTTCGTCATCGTCAAGAATCCGCCAGACCCCAGTCGCAAACATCGCATCATAACAGAGGAAAATGCCAGGCCACTCCGGCAGAGCCCGTACAGAGTTTCAACGCGAGAACGCGAATCCATAAAGAAACAAGTCGACGAAATGCTACGCGACGACATCATCCAGCCGTCGAAGAGTCCATGGGCGTCACCCGTGGTGTTAGTGAAGAAGAAAGACGGAACCCTACGCTTCTGCGTCGATTATCGCCGCCTGAACAAAATCACGAAGAAGGACGTCTACCCTCTCCCACGGATAGACGACACCTGGATCGACTCTACAACGCGAGGTACTTTTCGTCGATGGACCTCAAGACCGGCTATTGGCAAATCGAAGTCGACGAGAGAGACCGCCTTTATAACACCAGACGGCCTCTTCGAGTTCAAGGTTATGCCCTTTGGTCTTTGCTCGGCACCTGCGACGTTCCAGCGCGTTATGGACACCGTGCTGGCTGGATTGAAGTGGCAGACTTGCCTTGTGTACTTGGACGACGTCATTGTGTTTGCCTCAAGCTTCGACGAACACCTCCGGCGCCTTGACACTGTACTACAAGCAATCAAGACTTCTGGCCTCACCTTGAAGCCTGAAAAGTGCCGCTTTGCATACGAGGAGCTGCTGTTTTGGGTCACGTGATCAGCAAGGGTGGTGTTCGCCCAGACCCGCGGAAAACAGCTGCCATCGCTGCCTTCCCGCCCCCCCCGACACGAAAGCCGTGCGCCGTTTTCTCGGCTTGTGCGCCTACTACAGGCGCTTTGTCAAGGAATTTTCACGAATCGCCGAACCGCTAACTCACCTCACGAAGACCGACGTGCCATTCAAGTGGGAAACGGCGCAAATCGAAGCATTTGAAGAACTGAAACGACGCCTTCAGATGCCTCCGATACTAGCACATTTCGACGAATACGCCGATACGGAAATCCACACCGACGCAAGCAGCGTAGGACTCGGCGCCGTCCTTGTGCAGAAGACTGACGGGCAGGAAAGGGTCATCAGTTATGCTAGCCGGTCGCTATCAAAGGCAGAACGAACTATTCCACAACAGAAAAGGAGTGCCTAGCGATCATCTGGCTGCATCCAAGTTTCGCCCCTACCTCTACGGCAGGCCCTTCAAAGTTGTGAGCGACCACCACGCATTGTGTTGGCTAGCTAACTTGAAGGACCCTTCAGGTCGCCTCGCACGGTGGAGCCTACGACTTCAAGAATTCGACATTACCGTCGTTTACAAGTCCGGAAGGAAACACTCCGACGCTGACTGCCTGTCTCGCGCCCCCGTCGACCCACCGCCGCAGGACGACAAGGAGGACGACTCCTTCTTGGGAATCATAAGTGCCGACGACTTCGCCGAACGACAGCGAACGGATCCAGAACTCAGGGGCCTTGTGGAATACCTCGAGGGCAGGACCACCGTTGTTCCGAAGGTATTCACGCGGGGACTGGCGTCATTTTTCTTGCGCAACGGTGTTCTCCTAAAGAAGAACTTCTCACCGCTTCGAGCCGATTGCCTTCTCGTGGTACCCTCGACATTGCGGCCAGAGGTCCTCCAGGCTCTGCACGACGACCCGACGGCTGGACACCTGGGTGTTTCTCGCACGCTAGCAAGAATACAGGAGAAGTACTACTGGCCGCGCCTTTCCGCCGACGTCACTCGTTACGTGAAGACCTGCCGGGACTGTCAGCGACGCAAGACACCGCCCACTAGGCCAGCCGGACTTCTGCAGCCTATCGAGCCACCTCGACGGCCGTTCCAGCAAATCGGGATGGACTTACTGGGGCCGTTCCCGACGTCCAATACCGGAAACAAATGGATCGTCGTAGCTACAGACTACCTCACCCGCTACGCCGAGACGAGGGCCCTGCCTAGAGGCAGTGCCGCCGAGGTAGCGAAGTTCTTCGTTGAGAACATCGTCCTGCGTCATGGCGCCCCAGAAGTTCTCATCACCGACAGAGGTACGGCGTTTACTGCTGACCTAACTCAGGCAATACTGAGATACAGCCAAACAAGCCACCGCCGGACCACAGCGTACCACCCACAGACAAATGGCCTGACCGAGCGGCTAAACAAGACCATCGCCGACATGTTGGCCATGTATGTCGACGTCGAACACAAGACGTGGGATGCCATCCTTCCGTATGTGACCTTCGCATACAACACGGCCGTCCAAGAAACGACGCAGATGACGCCGTACAAGTTGGTCTACGGAAGGAGCCCGGCGACGACGCTCGACGCCATGCTACCCAACGTCACCGACGAAGAAAACTCGATGCCGCCGCTTACTTACAACGTGCCGAAGAAGCTCGACAGCTCGCCCGCCTGCGCATCAAGACCAGCAGCACACCGACAGCCGTCGCTACAATCTTCGACGACGCTTCGCGGAATACCAGCCCGGCGACCGTGTTTGGGTCTGGACGCCGATACGCCGACGTGGGCTTAGCAAAAACTCCTTCGGCGATACTTCGGGCCATACAAGGTTCTTCGACGCCTCGGCGCTCTTGACTACGAGGTGATCCGGACGGCATTACGAACTCCCAGCGACGCCGCGCACGACCTGAAGTCGTCCATGTCGTGCGCCTTAAGCCGTTTTTTGCGCGTTAGCGAACCTGGGGACTCTATTTTTCTTCCTTTGTTATTGTAATTTATTTTTGTATGCACTTGTTTTTTTTCTCTCTTCTATGTTCTTTCACAAGCATCGGGACGATGCTTTTTCAGAGGGGCAATGCCACGCCCACTTCTTGTCTTGTTTTGATGTATTCGGGTTTGACCGGCAGGGACGGTTATCAACGCTCGACGCTGTCCGCGAAGCATTGTTCGAGAAGCTTCACGTCGTATAGATCGTTCTGTTAAGATTGCGCCCCGCACGCGAATGTTCCAGCTTTGTCTAGAGATAACGCCGCCACCAGCGATATTGCTGGAAAGTTCGATACCGCATGTATAAAAGCCGACGCGATTGACCGCTTGTCAGTTGATCGACGGACGACGCCCTGTTCGCCGCTATCATTGTACAGCGTGTATTGCTGTAGCTCTAGTTCTCATTTTCCGGCCACAAGTTCGGCCAAATAACAGTTTCATCCTGCAAACGCCGACTGCTGTCTTCGTCGACGTCACGACCACGTGACAATATATTTCCGTAAGAGTCTTACGGAAACATACGGAATTATTGGAATGGCATACGGAGCGTTTTAGTAGGGATTACGTCACAGCTTACTCTACTGGCCTTCCTCTTTTTAATTTTGTCAGCTCATCCAACGAAATCACACAAGGCACGATGCTGGTACTGCATATCGCATAGTTGGTACTGCATTTCCTATGTTTCCTTGCGCTGAAACATAAGACAGTATTTGGAAGGTGCGAATGAGGAATTTCGATATATTAACTACGTGTGAGCGCCATCATCCAACTGATCATGAGCACGCCTGCTGATACAAATTCGCGCGCATGTACACACGCGCCTAGGCACCCATGGAGAAACACGAATAGGCACCTGCATACGCAAGCCCAACGAGCACGGTGTACGCAGATTTCATTTTTTTTTATCGGCTCAATTAGCCTTGCGTCAAGAAGTGTGATTTCGCCCAGTTTTGCAAGGCACCGTTTCCAGAGTGATACATATCTTGCCTTGGGGACATAAACGTGGCTTTCGAGTGATCAGTGGCAACGATTGCAGCCGAAATAAAGGTCTTCCGTTTTGATCGAGGACTGCGCTCCTGAAATCTGTTCCTATCTCTAATTCGCTCCGCACCATTGTCTGTCGAAACACTTGAGAACGCACCACTTACAGCTGTGGGCGATGTTTTCAGTTAACGACGCAGCTCTCGTACCATTGAGAGCGTGACGCTAGAGTTCGGCTTGGAGCCCCTTCGGAATAGAACAACGGAAGAAGCTTAATTTTACTGCGGTGATGTCAAAACATCACGAGCAGCTGCTGCAACTAATTTACGGAAACGTTAAATTCTTATATCTCCACTTTTCATCTGGCGTGAAATCTACAAAGTGGCCCTTTGATGTGACAGGATTGCTTTTAAAGTCTCCTTTATAAATGGTGTCTTATACTCTGCTTGCGCCGTCTTATAAAAAAAATCATTTTTATACACAGAAACAAGAAATAATTCCTTGTTTTTAATTTGTAAGGTTTTGGACCACCCTATTCTCAGCCGACACCCTAAGTGTACAAATAGTTCTGGGTATTTACTTCCGCATTTACATAACAGAACGCTAGTCCAACTCTTGCGCAAACGGCCACCAAGATTCATTTGGCACGGCATTTGTAGAATAAAATAACAAAAGTGTCTTTTGAATATCCTGGAAGTACAAAACGGAACAGGAAACCTCTAGCATTGAACGCGTTCCTGTTCCCATCAGCGTTATTGTTGTGCCGATAGGAATCGCTTCATAGGAAAAGTAGCAGCGTCGCAGACTATACCATGGTTATACGAATGCTTGTGTTTCCTGGTATAAATTTTGCTGAATCTGAGAGTCATTGGCCAATATTTGACATTCATTCTACATTGGAAAAGTCTAATCATGCTACTGGGGCGCTTACTATCTTCTCAACCATAATTAAATGCATCGGGAGCGACATCGAATTCATTATTTGACCGTCTTTGCAGGAATGCGTCTACTAGTCACCATGTTTTTCAGTGCTTAGTATCGCAATTTTTGGTAGCGCTTTTTGTTTGCTTTTTTTCCCTCAAGTACTAGAAGTTATAAAATGGTTTACAAGGTGCCAGTTGCGTCTGCTGAGCCCCTTGTTATCTTAGCTCCGGTCGCAACTATCGCATCTGGAATCTTCCAAGCCATTTATCGGCGCTGAAATGCGCACGGGCGTCAGTAATGGCGGCGGATAAGCGGACCAACCTGTTAGTGTTTCGCCACATTCACCGCCCCCACATCGACGCTTTTCGCGTGTGTTTCTTGTAACACAAATAAAAAATAACACTGTAAAGGAAAATAAGGGGTGACCAAAATTTTCTATCTAACCGGCTTCCAGTACAAGTAGAGCCGATTACACGGGCGTGGTGCAAAGCTTGGCTGGCTGCAATCTCGACCCGCATCATTGTTTATGGGCACGAAAACAAGCTTTATATAAAAAAAAGCAAGCATAAGTAATAACAAACGTGCAGAGTGATGTGTACTGGTTATGTAAGTCCTTACGGCACAGATATTGTTGAAAGGAAAAATCTCGATGACCCAATCTGTACTGTCAAGATAGCGCACATGCATGACCGAATTCAAAGCGACGTATACTTCCGCCAAACGTGTGTAAGCCGGTACCTGTTATGTAATTTGGCGTTGCACTTTCAAATTTCTCAAATGGAGCGGGCGGCTCTGCGCCGCGGCGGTATCGATCACATTGCGCAAAAGAAGGTCGTGCAAAATTATCTTCCAGCATGAAGGATCCCAATCGTGCGCCAATAAAACAGTAGTTTGAAATCTTAAGCACTGATTTCTTTTTTACCTTTCACCCATATATTTCGCCATGACAGATGTACCGAACACTTGAGGCAGTTTGGTGCCCAGGTATAAATTAGACTTCGTTACGGTCTACCTACAATATTTAACTAATACAATTCAGCAGGTTAAAGCCTATATGATTTATCAAAAAATGTTTACGTGAATGATTTTTGTTGCCTTTCGAAACGAGTAAATATTTGCCTTTCCTTGTATGTGGTTTTTGTGTGTATATTTTCTGTATACAACAGCTTAAAATGTCGCCCCGCATTGCTGTCAAGTTTAGCGGGGTGTTAGGGCCGGTCAGGGAACTGTTACGCAGCTTTCATTCTGCTGTCCCCGCCAATTACGCATACCCCAGTGGTTGTGTGGTGAAATCAACTAAAATAAAACAAACAATTTTCTGTCAATCCAAACGCCGTTCCACTTCTATGCACTGCTTTGATGGTGATATCGAGAAGACTTCCTGCGTCATTGTGGTGTGCAAAGTGTACATGCGAAATAAGAGCGTCGAGAAGAGAAAATAATCTTGGAACAATAGACGAGCGCTCATATGTGATACAAAAAGTTACTGAACCGTGATCAGCGAGTCATCTTCAAGACAAAGCGAACGTGTTCTTTTCTCGCACCTCACACTTGTTTATGCGCACGTGATCTTGGTGTTTTCCTATATATTCAGTGGTTCCACCCATGAATAAGCAGAGTGAGTTATCGCTTGTCCTCGTACCCTTCAATGTGGACGTGTCCTTTTTTTCGCGCGACCTTTTAATTTCAAGTATTTTTGAAACACATTGTTATTGACACTGAGTGAGACCACCGTTTTGAAAGTCGTTTTTTTTTTTTTTCCAGAGCTATGTACAGAACTACTCCACTGTTATATATGGGCAACAAATCAAACATATATTGGCTTTGTTTGAGTTTTCGAGCTACGAACGGTTGGATGGCAATCTTTCCCTTACACTGAACCTTACTTCAGCTCGTGGTGCAGCAATTTGCTCGGTTAATGTAACCTTATCTGAGGCGCTTGCCACGACCTGTCATCAAATGAATACGTGAAGTACCCTTGCACTGGATGAGGACTACGAAGCGAATGTTTTATTCAATTAAACACATACTAAAAGTTCTATTGCGAAATTATTTTCCTCAATATTGGCATTGTTTTTGTATTTATTCCGTTTTTATCAGTGCAACCAACTCTCCATTTTTTACTGCATAACAGAGAAATGGGGTGATACTCTTCACCTCAATCTCAGCAAGGAAACCAATGTCTAATAAACGAAACCGGATTAGGATATGGTCGATACGAATGTTGTCGTGGTCGACAACAGATGAGTGAAAACATCAACGTGCTGCTTTTTATCTGTCAAATCGTTCACGAACATAGTGAAATGCGGTGCATGGCAAGCAGTGTTGGCTACCCTCATTCTATAGTGACGCTTCTTGGTGATGTTACCTTGACAATATACCCGCCATGGTGGTCTAGTGGATATGGCGTTCGACTGCTGACCCGAAGGTAGCGGGATCGAATGCCGGCCGCGGCGGCCGCATTTTCGATGGAGGCGAAAACGCTTGAGGTCCGTGTACTTAGATTTAGATGCACGTTAAAGAACCACAGGTGGTCAAAATTTCCGGAGCCCTCCACTACGGCGTCCCTCATAATCATATCGTAGTTCTGGGATGTTAAACCCCAACAATTATTATCACATTGACAATGTGGCTAGGTGCTCGACAAAGCTGTAAAGCTTCTCTTTCGTGAAGTCAGACAGCTCCAACTCGCCACGCAAAAGCTCTAAAGGACAATCTACTTCAAAAATCTTTATATGAAATCTACAAACAACGTGCTTTAATGTCTCACTTACTGTAATGTGCCTGGATATAGTAGTTACACATCAATGATAAATTTTAGTCAGAAATTAGACATTTATTTTCAATGAAACTTTGAATGGTATGCTAACGTCCGTCTCTCTACGCAAGCCAAGTTCGCTAAAATGGGATATATTACCATGATATCATACGTGTTTATTAGCAAGTATGAATTAATAAATTCGGAACGGTTCACAACGCAAGGTGTTCAGTGCTCACTCGTACAAGAGGTTTGGGGTGCCAGGCTTAGAAGAGTCAAACTAAACATGAAGTCAAACTACGCACAGGACATGCTTACGCAGTCGTGAATATGTCTCTTTTTTTACATTATTAAGTCAGCGAGCGCATTTCTTACGGGACTCTGATTTCACGTATAAGAAAAATGAGCTAGGCGTGAAAGTTCAAGAATTAGCTCAGGTGTAACTCCTAATTGGTCCCTGACGTATTCCCATGTGTAACTTTTGTTTTCCTTGTTTGCCCTAACCTCCTTCTAATATATGCGCGCTTCGGTCGGTCGTGTTAATAACAACCCTAATTAGTGCTTCATAAGCCAGGCAAACCGGTCACGAGGACTCTTATCTAGATGGGGAGAAGTGAAGTAAGACGTTGCTCCCGTTAATTTATTTATTATTATTATTTTTGCTTCGTTCTACGCTTCACTAATGAGCTTGGAAAAAAAGCGGGTCAGAAAACCACTGAAGCAAAACATACCATAACAGCCTTCGGTGGCTCGGCACTGAATTCTTTAAGAGTGGCAGTTCATTTTCTACGCTTCGAATTTGTCCCTAATCTCACTGGCTGTGTGAAGCCTATTGCTGCCAGGAGTATTTATTCAGCCGTAGCCCGTTATTGGCACTACTGAAGGCGCCCAGCTCAGAAAGCGCAGGCTTCAGGCCATCAAGGCAGCTCAAGGCTCAGGGCCACACCGACGTCAATGTCGTCTTCATCAGTCGCTGAGAAGGGTCATCATTTTAATAGCCTGCGCATATTTCCGATTTCTTGTATCCTTTAGTAATCGATACGTCATGAATATATGAACAAAAGACAGAAATCAGGCCGACTATCAGTGAAATGGGAAGCATACATATCTGTGCATTTGGAATGTTATTATTTCTGCTAGAACTCTTATTTCATTTGATGGTGTATTCAGCGTGCAGTTTGCTACTAAGTTCTTGTATGAGTACAGTTTCCTGCTGGAAATAACGACAACCAGCGTCTTTTTCTCCGAAGAGTTTTCAAGTATCCGGGAAATATGCCTCTTACTTCATTAATAAGTGAAGAGCAAGTGTATGAAATTGTTGTTCCTTATGCTGACTCGGGATGACAATTGTGTAATGATGTTTAGCACACGAGTCTTCTGCGGACAAGAACAGTGCTGATGCTCGGCCTTATGAGAGCATTTCAAAAGCGACTGGTCTCTTGTTAAAGCCCTATGCTGACGGTTGATTAAACTGTATCATGTGCTTGAGTAGCTCACTTGCATGTGTTTGTATATGTGCTCTAGCCTGTATGCTACCGTGTGCTGTTGCATATTTTCAACGTGTACAAGTATGCAGTTTCCGCTGCCTTGGAAGTGTAACTAATTAGAATTTTCTGTATAGCACCAATATTTCAATGCGAGGACACTGCAAACACACGTCATCAAGAAAATAGAGCGCGGACGTTTAACATCAGTTCGATAAATTACAGATATTTTAGCTTAAAGCTAAGACACCTATATTTAGCTTGCCCTCATAAGAAATTGGCGTTCATAGCAATTAGTGCAGTTGCGCCATCATCGGCCTAGCCAACTCAATCAGAATTGTTCGAGAACTGCTCACGCAGTTTGTGTATGATATTCAGTCATGTGCACGCCGCCATGTGTACGCAAGCACGCGCTCACTTGCATGCCACACCAAGCTTGCATGCAGGCAGTGAGAGTTGTTTCGTTTAGAAGCCACATCCTCAGTGTAGTCACGTTAAGTTAGACACCCTTGATAGAACAGCAGTCAAAACTGTACTTCACTGACCTCACTAGCGTTATATCATTGGTGTGTTGGATAGGTGCGGGGGTGCATGTTAGTTAAGCTTCATGCCGGGCTTCGGCTCCGCAATAAGAAAGGGAAAGCCTATACTAACTTTAAATGTCTCGATAAAGGTCAACGAAAATTATGTAACGACATGACCGGATCATCTTCATTTGATGTGAACAGGAGGAAGCGCAAGGCAGTTCTTTCAAGCCATTTCAAAACGGATACGTGTACCATTGCAGGGGCTGTGCCACAGGACAGGCAAAAAAGGGTGTCGCGAAGTTCATTAGCCCCGGCTCTTCACCGCGCCCGCTGTAATTCCGTCCTCGCTCTTATTCGAGTCCTAGAGATAATGATTTCCACCTTGCACGCGGAGACAACGCAAGCTCTTATATATGGCCTAGCCCATTATGTCACGTGTTCGATTAAGCTTCACCACCGAGAAGGAAAGAAAAGGAAAACAGAAATAGAAAGTGGATCAAGCAAATTTGCGATCGACTTCTCCTCCGTAATAACGCGAAAAAACACTCGTGACAGAACCCCACGCAAGAGAAAACGAGTATGTTCTAAGGTGGCGCAATTCAGCCACGAATCAGAGCGAGTTCTTCAGCCCCAGTACCGCTTTAATGGTGTCGCCGTAATCGTACTTTCCATATGCAATATGCGCCACACCTCCAAATTCTGCGGCGGCCGCTGCAGTCTGTCGAGATGGGGTTGAGAGCTTCTCACTGCGGTCGCTAGGGCCCCACTTAGTTCTTTAGCATCAGGCCTTTCGTAAATAGGCAGTTCAAGACGCGTGTGCTTCGAGAGAGAAATGAAAGGGAGGGGGTTGAAGCCAACGAGGCTGCAGTTTGTGATCGCCATTGTACCAGCGCATGCAGCCGCGAAGTAAGCCAACCGTGAGCGCTTTTGTTGACCTAGAGAGGTACTCGAAAGGAAGGTATACTGAGAGAGAAAAACACAGCTCGGTTCAGGCGACGGAGACAATCAGAATAAATCGGGAGGGCGTTCGCACTGCCTTATTTTCGAGTGAGGGGACAATGACGTTACAGGCGCCAACAGCATCGCGGGGGGTTCTGCTGCGGCGTGCCTAGTAGGGCCGCCGTTTTCCTGCGTGTTCTATTGAAGGCTCTCACGCGCAGCCGCTGGCAGCTTTAATCGCTCCCGCGTTCGGACAATGACAGCGGCGGTTTCAAGCTCCGCCCAGGGAATCCGGAAGTCGAACCCCGGAACTGACTTGAGTGAAGTGCGCCGCCTCCCTATTTGTTCGTTCTTTTCTTTCATTTTCGGCCAGTGGACTCTCTATCGGTGCTCGCTATGCACTCGGAGTTTTTGACGACCGAACGGGTGAAATTGACTCGCAGAATACGTGATGTAGAACTATGGCGCGAGGAACGTAAATGTAAGCCACGCTCTTTGGGGCAGAATAACGACAGATTGAGATGACTCGGTGGATGTAGTCTCTGTTGACGTGCATTATCGACGTTTTTAGGCCCCGCCATCACTCGGTTAAGCAGGACGACGGGCTATATTGCAGTGCTCGACACGTCGTCCAACTTGCGAACTGAGAAGCGGCGAGTACAGAGTGTGCTTAAACACGCCCCTCCGAGTGCACCCACTCATACGTGAGAACTGGTTTGAGCATTATGTGTGCGAAACCAAATACTGCAAGTGCAAGGAATTGAATGTGTCCATTATATGTGCAGCATCAGCGAAACTTGGGCGGTGAAAGAGGTTCGGAAAGCTCACGGGATAATAGAGGATATAAACTATCTCGCCTACAACATCAACAAGCCCGCCCTGTTTTACACCCCACTACTAAAGCCAGACACAGAGAAAGAGAGATACAAATGAGAGAAAGGCAGCGATGTTAACCAGAACTGAACCTTCCGGTTCGCTACATTACATCTTGGGACATTGGAAGCGGGAAAGAAAGAGCGGAGTCAACAAGCAGGCGTCACACATTCGCCTAAGAGCTCTCGAAAGCGAAAGCAGTCCTTTCCTTCTTCTTCTTCTCTGCCGATCATATTCATCTATCCACACTACCCCAATATCTTGCACCTATTCTGGCTTTTCATTGCCTCCGAGATCGTACGCCTTGCAGCTTTCTGCTCTTCACGTGGTTTTGCAGCATAGCCCACGTTTGACCAAGTGACTATGCCATGTGATGACTTCATAATGACGCCACATATTTGGTAACGAGCGATGTCGTGATGACTTGATATGGTGACGCCATCGCATGATACGATATTTTGCATTACTTTACGTTGACGCCACCATCGACGGTCACTTTTCCCGTTTCATGAGGCATCTAAGGCTTTCGCCTTAAAAAAAAAACGCTGCAGTGGCTTAGCTCGGCTATGCCAGGATAACGTAGCGTTGACAAAGGTTCAGGTGATTGGGCTTAGCTTTGTTGATTGTCTAGGCATGGCCTCCGAGATGGCGGACGCGCGGCGGGTTTTTCTCCGTCCCAGTCGCACGGAGAGAGCGTATTTCCCGAGGTGGGCGTGGCGCGCTCTTTTCTCCGCACCGCGGCGCACTTGGGATCGGAAACGCTGCCGCGCTGTTTGCGCAGCTTGCATGTGGCGAGGAAAAAATGGTTTTGCGCTTTTCTTAACCTCGCGCTGATTTGGAAATGTCTGGTCAAGGTGTACGAGAGGCCAAGTCAATGCCGGGGCCTATCGATTCTCATATGGGCTTTTTTTTTTTTGCTGTAGATTTGCGCCGCCTTTATTAGAGCATTTGGAAAAGCGATGTCTCTCCAAGAGATCCGCATGAGCTAGAAACTTATCATACTTCGAAATTTGCGGGCTGTATAGTATGGCTGTATAGTATAGTACCTCACAGCCAGCGAAGGAGAGGAAAAAAAAGAACCATGATGAGGCTGGCGTGACGACGCCCGGGGCTCACGCTCGTCCTGCCGCTAAAGACTGATCAGTCGTTGCCGGGCCTTCGTAAATTAAACGCGTTTTTCTAGTCGCCTACGTGTTCTCTGAGGGCTTCGGCCGACCACTGGCCCCGAGCCCACAGCAGATATGTTGATAATGTTGTAAGCAAGATTTAACTGCCTGCGACGGAAGCAGTATCGCAAAAAGCAGGTATCGGTGCTTGCTTCCTTTGTGCGTTTTTTCCTTCGGTGTAACAACATATAGCGAAATAAAAACACACGTACAGCAGCACTCAAATTTTCCATTAGGGACACTTTGTTTATATTTCCTTTATTAGCAAGCTGCAGGCACTTCTTTCTATACGGAATGCCTTACAGGCATCACAAGCTTCTTTGTGCTATTCGACTTGCAGAAGGGTACGCGGCAGCATGCCATAATCCTGAAATTAAAGAGAAGGCACAGGACCTCACAGCATTTTCTCTAGCAACAACAACAACAAAAAAGACAGCACTGACAGACTGTCAGTTATATAGCCGTAAGTAGTCTGCAACTTCAATTAATAAATCACTGCTATCGAATCAAACATTCATTTCCACTTCCACGCCAGAATTTTGTCTTCTTTACGCAGAACGCCAGCGACATAAGCACGCAAGATAAAAAAACCGCGCAAACGCCGCAGCATGAGCGTGTTACAAAGAAATTCGCAATGCCCATAGACTGTCGCGCCACCAAGCGGAATTCAGGAGCGTCCTCTCGAGGAGGGTTAGTAGACGACAAAATGACAGCACTCCGCAGTCACTCCCTTGTTTGGCTGTGCTAGCGTCAGTGTTAACGCGTTGGCAAGGAAGGAACACAACGAGTTGGCATGTTCCCTGCATCAGTGAACAAACCGGGCCCTCCGTGAGACGAGAGATCTGATTCGTTCTTGCGAGGCGCGAAGTTTTCGTGAAAATACGTGGCGACTCGCGCTTTCAGTGCTAGCCCACAGCGTAGGCATACTATCAGCTTCGCGAGGCTTTCTGTAGCCACGTAGGTTAGTTAAATGTTATCGTCTGACATATTCAGTTGAAGCTCACCCTGTTTTACTTGTATATAGCATTGGTCAGTGTTTCTTGTAGTGCATGAATCCCATAACACTGTACGCGGGAGGTCGCGCCGGCTCGCGATGTGCTCTTGTAAAACTGAGCGATCTCAAGTTGTCGATACATTAAAATATGCCTCTATCCTTTGTCAGCAAAGCGCGGTTACTAATCGTGCGAGCGACGTTTCAATCATTCGAGGACGCGTCTGCTCCACGCCTTTCGTGGAGCGAACGCTTTCCACGCCGTCCTTCGCCAGTGTTTCATAGGTTTCATAGGCAGCGCTGCGCTGCTTGTTTTTGTACGTTTGTTGATAGGTGGCAGCACACTGCAAGCGATTTGCGATTTGCTCGTTGACCGATCTGAGAGCGAAATGTTCTCCGCGCCCAGACGTCTCTGTAATTGTAAACGTGGTGACGCGGAGTGGTCGAAGTTGTTCGGCGGAGGAAATTCTTCAGATTGCTTTCAGCAGTGATGTTGAAAGAAACCATCTTGACGACGAGGATTTTTCACTGGACGTAGAAGACTGTGAAGGCACCGAGAGTAGCGACGGTGAACGATCAGCTGCTAACTCACGAGGAGCGAGTTGCACTTTACGTCCCCTCGTGCGTTAATGTTGTTTCACGTTCGTAAGTCACTTTGATTGTATTTACTGTATAATATCCTTGAGCGAGATCAAAATAAAAGCATAGTTCCTCTTGTGCATTGCATGTATCAATTATTGTGGATATTATGGAGCGCCGCATGCCGCCAACACGCTCGAGCTCGACCAGAGAAGCGAAATGGTTTGAGCGATGGACCGTGCATTCACGGCCACAATCCACGCCTCTCGGCTAACTTCGTCGACGTTGCGAAAAGGATACGTGTGCATTCTTTTCGACATTCGTGTTTCGATCGTGCTGATCGAGCCTGTAACATGCGAGTGAAGAGAATTGTACACGGCTAGAGTCTCAGCATGGCTGTGACACAAGCGCTTATGGGAAGTTAAATGCTTGTGTTCCGTTGAAGACGTAACTCCGCGTTCCCGACTGCACAAGTAATGACGACGGCGTATTATGTTTGCAAACCATCACCACGTTAAACGTACGGTCCCGTGCAGCAGCGATGGCGCTACTCGCTGGCGGCCTACTACTGCGGCAAATCCGTAAGGCAGGCTCGGTACAACGTATCTATAAACGTTGGCTCGGTACGTACTACCTCGGAGTGCCGTTCTGCTCATACGTCAATTTTAGTTCATGCAGTTTTTGTAGCACGCACAGGATTTCGCAAAGCATCGTTATGCACGGTAACAGAGCTGAACTATAACCTTTCACACCGCAGCAAATAATTAGGTGGCGAGTACTTAGCACTTTCCATGGTTTGGGAAAGTTGTTTAGTCTCATATCCAATTCAGCACAACACATGACTTCATCCTGTGAAAGTGGCACGGGGCCGTACGTCCGCACGTACTATCTGTTCCTATGCTAACAAACGGGATGACCCTCCTCCTGGCGCCATCTTGAAAAGCACGGCGCGCCACCTATAGTTCGTGGGCATTGCGAATAAGGTCGAGCGCACGTTAACTGAGCCGACCAAGCTCGGCACTCGGCATCAACAATCGTCATGCTCTCTCTTCGCGATGTCGCCGGCGCCATCAAGTCTGGCGCGAAAGCCGCGCTCGCATAGCGCACAATGCTTCGCACTCGCCCACGATGCTTCCCCAGTTTCCCTTTCCAACTACCTCCCGTCGCGCCGCAGGAGACAAGGAGGAGGTTGCAGGCGGTCGCCATACGTCTAGACCGCGGTCTAGACTGAAAGTCTCCGGTTTTGCGACAACCACGGACTGGTTAGAGGCGCGTTTTGTTCATTTATGATCGATTGATTGATTTGGATGCAGTAGAGAGCACAGTAAATGAACACGATACTGATGTTGCCAGTATGCTACCAAAACGTAAGCAAAATCCGGATGACGAAAAAGGAGGCGATGACAACTCGGGCACTTTCACTGTGAACGACGTGTGGAGTAAATGTAGGTCGGCTAATCGAAGCCTTCAACAATATTCCGGCAAAATTACTTATCATCTTACTTCAGTGACATCACCAGGGCACTCAGTTATCTAGAGCGTAACCGTGCTTCGGTTGACCAACACATAAATATCCGTACGCGATCAAATAGTAAAACGATGTGTCACTATAGGAGGGCAATATGATTCAACGACGAAAATTAGCCCAGTTTTCACCCATACACGTCTCCAGAAAGGAAGAATGCTAGAACGCCCCTGTGTATTTCTCAAATCAAGGTATTTCGCGCCGAGACAAAACGGACCGTAATAAAAAAAAAAAGGTAACACTACCACAGACGAATTGATACCTCCTTACAATAACTTATATCAGGAAAATTCAGCAGTTGTCGTGCTTATCTACGTAAATTGGACCAAAATAAATGCAGTAACAGAAAAAATACTTGCCTTCAGTGCATCCAGAAGATCCTGGCGGCAATGCTTGCTTGTACGCAGAAAAAAAAAAACATACGCACGCTGTAATCCCGCGCGCTCTGCTTTCCACCGCGGTCTCCGTTGCCGCCGGAATCCCAAGTAAGTGCGCCATCTCGCGGTATCCGGGCGTGCACGCGATGTTCGTTTTTTTTTTTTTTTTTGCTGGGGAGCGCGTCGATTGGGACGGCCGGAGAGAAACCCGCCGCGCGCCCGCCATCTCGGAGGCCATGGTCTAGGATTAGCTTGATTATCATGCTTACTGCTGCTCCAATGACACACACATGGTATACATATTATGTAGCACATGTATATTTATTTTGCCAGGCAACTACTTCGGGATCCGATGAGTTAAGCTTCTCCGCTCTTCTGCGCCGTTGAGCAGTATTTGTGCTCTCCTTCTCCATGGCTAAACCACACTGAGAAACGCCAGACAGAGGCGCTATCAAGCGGTTCCAGCGCAGTGTCAGACGGCGACTTCACAGCGAAGGCGAATAGCTGCGCGCGCGCCGGCGCCAGTACGTCTACCTCGGCTACGACGTCACTCCTCTGGAAAGCGCAGACCGGCGGCAGCTAAAGTCCCTTGATAAATAGAAAGTAGCGACACTCTCTTCTATATCCTCTCCAAAGTGTCCAACCCCCCTCTCCCAAGTGTCTAAACCTTATCTATATCCTCTCCCAAACGGCCACCGTGCGGGCGCCGGCCCTATAACCCGGCTCGCGCCACTTTCCTATCAAGAATGCTATGGCAGGCTGATAACGCGCGCGTTTCCCGGTCGCCGGCCCGTGAAGCGTGGAGGTGGAAGGCGGGAGAGGAGTGTGCTCGGCGTGGCGGCTCGGTTTAAAGAAAGACGGTACTTTCCCAAAAATATCTAGGGACTTTAGCGCCAGCGAGTCGCGCGCGGCAGCGGCGGAGTGCGCGGGAGGTGCCGGCTCCGATGCGCCAGCTGTGTGACATCATTGATCCTCGCACATGCGCAGCACGGCTCTTGAGGAGCCACGCGAAACTGACTCGGCTAGGCCAGTGTAGCTAACGATACAAAAATTGAGGGATGGAAAAATTAGATATAAGGGGTTTTTCTTTAAGGCGGGGTCCATGTTGAAAGGAAATGAAACAAGCTGTGTGTGTGGTATTACCGAGATTCTTTTTTGTTTGAAAGGCCCATGTATGCCATTTTGTATGGAATATAACATCGTTCAAATGTCCGCCGCGGCTTCTTACGGTGGCACTTATCCGAGTGGTACAATTTTCAATGACTCTGCCACATATATCCGGCTGAACTTGACGAATGACCTGGGTTATGCCGACTTTAAGGGCATCGGTCGATTGCCGCTTATTGGTTTAGACCTGCAACTTAAGGAAACCCGACAAGAAAAAAAAGTCTAGCCGGGACAAATCGCACGATCTTGGTGGGCACTTGAGATCACCTCTGCGAGGGTCTCCATACCATGAAATCGTTCATGTAGAATGTCTATCGTTACGTCCGCTGTGTGGCACGTAGCGCCATTCTACAAGAACCACATGCCGTCTACGTCGGTATCGTTTGATTTCGGTGAAACAAAATTGGTTTATCATCTCATCCGTAGCACCACCGTTGACGTTGATGGCCTCACCAACGCCGTTCTCAAACAAGTATGGACCAATGGCGCCAGCGGTCCAAAATCCGCACCAAACACTTTAGTTTTCGTGCATGCGTTACCGCCTGGTGAACCTCGTGTGAGCTGGCGTCGTCCCATATATGGCAATTGTGCTTGTTAACATCGCCATTCATTCAAAAATGCGCCTCGTCGCTAAGCACAATTTTTCGGCGCAACGTTTCCATGAACGAACAGTCATTTTTATATTAAAATTTCATCATTTGGATGAGCTGCTCTATTGTGTAATTAGTCATGGTGATTTGGCATCATTGACTAAGTAATAAACAACAAATTAGACATATGCCACCTCAACAACATGACCGCAACAGGTTACCAACATCGACCCGCCCTTAATGGAAAACCCTATAGTATATCTAATAGGTCACTGGTCAGGTAAAAAATGCAATAAAGCATTGACCGACTGGCCTCTGGCGCGACGGCAGTTTAGGTGAGGAGTATAGGACTGTCTGTTCGGAATATAAATGTAGAATAGGTAACCTATAGATAGGGCATCGTGTTTTCGGAGTTAATCATTCTTGAAATTCGGGGGCTGTTTTGCTGAGTTTATTTTTCTGGAAAAAAAATCGGCGTTTTTCGGAGTTTATTCCCGGTAAATCCCCAATTCTCCGAAATTCGGCGTTTAATTTTGCATTACAGGTTGTTGCCGTGTGTTCTTATTAACTTTATTTCCAATGAAAAAGGGTTGCATTAATCAAGTGTTGCTGATAATCCTGTTTCTCCATCCTTTCATTTTTTGGGGGTCGCTTTCTGTTTATTCGCCCTTGTATAAGACTATTGATGTGGACTGTTGTAAACTCGCCAAACAGTACTTTTATGGGGCAGGAGCTAGCCAAGCTGCTTGACATCTTTTTCTCCCAACCTCACTCATCTTCCTGATGAAAATTAAAGGACCTAATAATGTAATTATTCTCGACACTCCGAAATCATAGATGAGATTTCGTATCTGAACACGAAATGAGAAGAGACTTGCACGCGAGAAGTTAACACAATGGTGCTAAGCAGTGTACATATCAAATGGGATACAAAAATCCAGCCAGCTCCACTTCGCGAACACTGTCGAAACAGCGAAGCTGATGCCCCTCCTCTATCCGGCTATATAGTACGTCTATGTTTTTCAAGTCTTCCCTTCGTTGGCACTTAGCTTCAGCCTCTCTTGGGCGAACATCACGGTTGGCTCGGCGACGACATGCCCGTTCTCGCGTCCGTTCTCGCGGGAGAACGAGGAATGTTCGCCATTCTGAAAGTGACTCCTCCTCACCCCATCTTGGCACGTTTCTCGAAGGTTCACCCCTCCTCCGAGCCTCGACATCCACCGCCCTCGCCTCTCGCAGCACGGCGCAGCCCTCCCCTTCCTACCGAGCCTCACTCTCGCCACACTGCGAAGCCACGTGATCACTGCTACGCCAACGGACTGGGAAGCCCCGACCAAAAACAGCGTCGCTGTTCAAAAAAACGGCGCAGCTACGCACTAGTGATTGGATGACTGCGGTGACAGCGGAAATGGTGGCCTTCCCCTCCTCCTCACTCTCACTACCCTTTCCCAGCCCTCGATATACTATACTCTACATGGCTGTGCTATGCTTTACCCTCTCCCCCTCCTCATATCAATCCTGCTCACCCATTCCATCAGTCCTCCTCGCCCTGCACGTAGAACGGCTCGTTCATAGCGCGATGGTGTTAAACAGTTTGATCGCTTAGAAGTGAAAACGCGAGCAGGCCGTATTAGAGAGGTCGGTTTTGGAAAGCTGCACTTGTCTGCCGCAAGAAAAAGAAAGAAAGAAAGAAAGAAAGAAAGAAAGAAAGAAAGAAAGAAAGAAAGAAAGAAAGAAAGAAAGAAAGAAAGAAAGAAAGAAAGAAGAAAGAAAGAAAGAAAGAAAGAAAGAAAGAAAGAAAGAAAGAAAGAAAGAAAGAAAGAAAGAAAGAAGGTTCTTCCGTTCCTGTCTGCAGCGGAACCGGAACGACTGGAGAGCCACCGGGCCCGGATTCAGATGTCACGAGAGCGCACATCTGCAGGCGGGTCACGACGTTCGTGTTTCTTGGAAGTCACGATCAAGGCAGCGCCTGCGAAAGACAAGAGTTAGACGTCACTATGCGGCGGCCACCGTTTAGTATGTACGCTGGCGGACGACATAAACCAAATTGACGTAGGAAACGGGCCGCACGTTCCCTTATATATACACACACACACACACTTTTGTAAATTTATCGAAACGGCAGCTCCGAGTATAGCTTACATTCGCAGCGCACAACCCAGATAGCGAGGCAGCCAGTGCACGAGCGACACCCGCTGGGAGACAGCGATAGGCCCGTTGATACACTGACCCACTGAGTGGGAACGCTGCATCTGCAGGGTAGGCTGGCATACGTAATGTGTGACTCGCTTTCCGTTTACGGCGCGCTAATTATAATTGTTTGCGCTTCTACGCCACGAGCAAACCGTTTCCGTCGACTGTTTGATTAAACACTCTGCTTCATAATTTCCCCGTGGTATATCTTTATTGAGTTTTTTCTGTTTCACCACTTGTCAACAACATCTAAAACTAAAAGGCTTTTGGATCTATTTCTAGCCGCTACGGATAGACTAGCGCATTCGCCAGTTCACGTTTCGTCCTACCCTCCCCTTGACTACGAGTAGATACTGTGGGCAACTTATGCGATAACGTTCAGTGTCGGTGTATATGTATGCTCACTACAAAAAGAATAAATAATATTATAACGACGAATGAATATTGATGCTGTGACTACGATACCTTTCTTATTTCTTTTATTCAGATGGCTGCCTTAACATGTTATTTTTTGTTGGGCTTAAGTTAAAGCTACAGTAGCAGCAGTATTTAGAACTGAATGCTGAAACGATGCTTTCCCGATAATAATAGTAAGGAAGAGGGCGATAGGAGGATACATACAGGGAGAGAAAGAGAGGTAGAGAAGTTCTTCATGATGTGAAGGAAAATTATGCAGGAGAGAGAAAACAATAGAATGATGCTTTCTTTCTTCCTTCCTCTCTATTGTCTTGTCGCACTGTTGTTTCCTTCTGGAGCCAGTTAGCCAAGCTTTACAACCTACTTTGCGGAAAAGATTCGCAATGTTGCACTCATCTATTTAGAGAGCGGGAGCTCGAATAAGTGCCCACAAAAAGAGAAAATTCATTACTCAGCTGATGAAAAAATCGGCAGATCCCACGCACTGTGGGAATCAATGTAATGCGAAGCAGCCAGCAAAGAGCTGCATACATCGCCTTGTTTGTCTTTGAGCCAAATGAAATCATTCATGCCATGGCATCTAGTCCACCATATATCGCATGTTTGCCATGCACGCATGCATGCACAATCTAGTGTACACCCCGCCAATGAAACGCATATTCTGGTATATAAATGCATGACCTGTCGTTTATGTTCATCACGCACTCGTGTCATGCCATACCAATTTTGGTATATATCACGTTAACAAAACGGCCGGAAGCACATCATGACAGTGGCATGTAAATCGTACCGTACATGACATGCATAACATGATTCGCATGTTAAGACCTCTCATTTATGTTCGTCATACAGTCACATCGCGCAATACCAATTGTGATGTATACCACAGGAGCAAAATGGCCGCGAGTGCACCATGAGTAGACCATGTAAATCATGCCATACATGACATGAATATTGTGATTTTTCATGTTACCACCTGTCCCTAATGTTCATCATACAGTCACATCGCGCAATACCAGTTTTGGTGTATATCAAGCTATCGAAACGGCCGCGAATGCACCATGAGCGTGGCATGTAAGTCATGACATACATGGCATGCATGTCATAGTTTTCATGTTACCACCTGTTATTCATGTTCTTCACACAGTCACATCGCGCAATACCAATTTTGGTGCATATCAATCTAGCGAAACGGCCACGGGTGCGCCATGAGCATGGCATGTAAATCATGACGTACATTTCATGCATGTCATGATTATCATGTTACCACCTTTCATTTACGTTCGTCATACAGTGGCGTCGCGCAATACCAATTTTGGTGTATACCAAGCTAGCGAAACGGCCGGGAATGCACAATGAGCGCGGCATGTAAATCATGACATACATAACCTGCATGTCATGATTTCCATGTTACCACCTCTCATTTACGTTCGTCATGCAGCCGCGTCGCGCAATACCAATTTTGGTGTGTCAAGCAAGCGAAACGGCACGAGTGCGTCAAGAGCATGACATGTAAATCATGTCGTGCATGTCATGCATGTCATGATTTTCATGTTACCACGTCCCATTTACCGTCGTCGTGCAGTCGCTTCGCGCAATAGCAATTTTGGTGTACGTCGAGCCAGCGAAGCGGCCACGAATGCATCATGAGCGTGGCAATTAAATCATGACATACATGACATGCATGTCATGGTTTTCATCTTACCAACTGTCATTCATGTTCTTCATACAGTCACATCGCGCAATACCAATTTTGGTGTATATCAATCTACTGAAACTGCCGCTAGCGCATCATGAGCGTAGCATGTAAATCAGGTCGTACATGACTTGCATGTCATGATTTTTATGTTACCACGTCTCACTTACGTTCGTCATACAGTCGTGTCGCGTAACACCAATTTTGGTGTATATCACGCAAGCGAAACGGACGCGAACGCACCATGAGCGTGGCATGTAAATCATGACATACATGACATGCATGTCATGGTTTTCATCCTACCAAATGTCATTCATATTCTTCATACAGTCACATCGCGCAATACCAATTATGGTGTATATCAATCTACTGAAACTGCCGCTAGCGCATCATGAGCGTGGCATGTAAATCAGGTGGTACATGAGTTGCATGTCATGATTTGCATGTTACCACGTCTCACTTACGTTCGTCATATAGTCGTGTCGCGTAACACCAATTTTGGTGAATATCACGCAAGCGAAACAGACGCGAATGCACCATGAGCCTAGCATGAAAATCATGACATACATGTCATGTATGTCATGGTTTTTGTGCTATCACCTGTTATTCATGTTCTTCATAAAGTCACATCGCACAATACCAGTTTTGGTGTATATCAATCTAGCGAAACGGCCGCGAGTGCGCCATGAGCGTGGCATGTAAATCATGCCATACATGACACGCATATCATGATTTTCATGTTACCACGTGTCAGTTATGTTCCTCATACAGAAATGTCACGTCGTACCAGTTTTCGTATGTATCCCTTCATTTAAACGGCCGCGAGTGCCCCGAGACCATGTCATGTAAATCATGCTGCACATGACATGCGCGTCATGATTTGCATGTTATGACCTGTCATTATGTTCGTCATGAACTCTTGTCACGCCGTACCAATTTTGGTATATATGAAATTAACGGAACGGCCGCAAGAGCCCAAAGGCCGTGGAATGTAAATCATGCTGTTCATGGCATGCGTGTCATGATTTTCATGATATGACCTGTCATTTATGGTCGTGATAAGGCCATGTTATGACACACCAATTTTGGTATACATCCGATTAACGGAACGGCAGGGAGCCCAAAGGCCGTGGAATGTAAATCATGCTGTTCATGACATGCGTGTCATGATTTTCATGATATGACCTATCATTTATGTTCGTAATAAGGCCATGTTATGACACACCAATTTCGGTATACATCCGATTAACGGAATGGCCAGGGAGCCCAAAGGCCGTGGAATATAAATCATGCTGTTCATGGCATGCGTGTCATGATTTTCATGATATGACCTGTCATTTATGGTCGTGATAAGGCCATGTTATGACACACCAATTTTGGTATACATCCGATTAACGGAACGGCAGGGAGCCCAAGGCCGTGGAATGTAAATCATGCTGTTCATGACATGCGTGTCATGATTTTCATGATATGACCTGTCATTTATGTTCGTGATAAGGCCATGTTATGACACACCAATTTTGGTATACATCCGATTAACGGAATGGCCAGGGAGCCCAAAGGCCGTGGAATGTAAATCATGCTGTTCATGACATGCGTGTCATAATTTTCATGATATGACCTGTCATTTATGTTCGTAATAAGGCCATGTTATGACACACCAATTTGGTATACATCCGATTAACGGAATGGCCAGGGAGCCCAAAGGCCGTGGAATGTAAATCATGCTGTTCACTGACATGCGTGTCATGATTTTCATGATATGACGTGTCATTTATGTTCGCAATAAGGCCATGTTATGAGACACCAATTTTGGTATACATCCGATTAATGAAACGGCCAGGAGAGCACAAAGTCGTAGGCGGCTAGATAGATAGATAGATAGATAGATAGATAGATAGATAGATAGATAGATAGATAGATAGATAGATAGATAGATAGATAGATAGATAGATAGATAGATAGATAGATAGATAGATAGATAGATAGATAGATAGATAGATAGATAGATAGATAGATAGATAGATAGATAGATAGATAGATAGATAGATACGCTCAAAGTCGCAGAAGTTCGCTAACAAATGCTTCGCATTTAAAAGGTTTCCGGAAAACGCGAAGTAAATGATTGGCATTTGGCAGAAGTCATTTACTTCGTCTTCTTGCGCAAACTATTTTTTAAACCTTTTCGACTCAGCGCGTCCAGTAGCATTGGCGCGCTCATTTATACGCACAATATTTCCTGTTGAAACACGTTCCAGAACGTTATCGCTTAAAGTGTACTCACTGTGGCCCTTCATCCAGCAACAGCAACTGCGCTTCATCGAGCCCTTCATCCAGCAATGCAAAAAATACTGTCTCCAAGATCGTTTATACTGACTTGCAATACAATACACAGCTTCAGCAAAAACGCAAACAAAGCTTTATAGGGCTTTGATATGTGCTCGTCAGGCCTACACTATAGCAAGTAGGTCACCAATTCATCACTGGTACTTAGTAACGCCTTGCGTGCGCTACCATGCCAGAAATCCGAAAGAAATCTAATGTGTCATCATCTGCTATTGCATCACTATATACATACTCTCTTTAGACACAATAGGTAGGGTGACCATGTAAATATTTATACTAATGGCTCAGTAACACTTAAGGGTTCGTCCAGCGAAAGCAGGCGCCGAAAGTTGAAGACGTTCCGCACGAACACGTCGATGGCCGTGGAGCTTCGTCTCGTCAGCTGGGAAGCTGGTCAATACTCAGCCACTAGGGAACGGTGGTGCAGTATTTGCTATCTCTTCCTTCCCGCAGACGAGGCGGGCAAGCGGAATTCTAGGTTGTAAACATTATCCATTCCTACACCGAGAAAGTGGTCACGCTACATTTTGGCGTATTCCAAGCCACTGGGGCCTCTCAGGTAACGAGCACACCGATAGCGCTGCGCGGCAAGCTCTTCAGCACAGCAAAGAGCAATCGATACCGCAGTGAGAGCCAGACGCTACGAAAGAACTTCGATTGCTTGTACCACACACATCCCGATCTCCACGTCGAACACTCTCAAGACTTCAAAGCATCCGGCTGCTCCACCACGATTTCTCACTCCGCATTCGCATCTGAAATGAATTCTGGCGATGCGAAGCCAACCTGCTTTGCCGGGCACGGTTAGGAGTGGCCTTTATGAGGTCTCTCGCTTTACCCATCAGAGTGACAAGCAGCGCTACGTTTCACAGCCGTAGTGGGGAAGAGAACCTTCAATGCGCTGTGTACGACTGCCCTCTCCCCAAGCGAAGCCAACAGGTAAGGAAGTGATGGAAAGCATAGACGAAGGCATTTGCAGGTTTCATTAAGCAGTAGATATTGTAAGATAGAGACAAGTGCAAGTGCACGAGAAAAGGCCTTCCCTGCAGCACTGTCAAAATTGCAGACAACATCTACGGTTTCCTTGGTTTTAACGCAGCAGCATTAAACTGTCCGTGATGCAGAAAATGCGGTGTTGGCGTCAGCGGCGTCGTCCGTGAGCGAAAAATCCTGCTGGAGCACTGCACATACACAGGAACACAATGGGCCACTGAGTCGTGGATTTTTTCGGATGCACACGACGACTTCAGCGCTCAGGAATTCGACAGTGTAATCGCGGCCCACTTTGAAGCGCTTGGACTCTGTACGGTGTCTTCGTGGCCCCTTATATTGCGATTCGAAACAAAAAAAAAGGCGTCGTCAAGCAGGTTCTCAAAGGATAGCTATTAGCACGAAGATCGGAACACTACTGTGGGAAAGTCTTCCTATACTGTGAGGCGACCATGTAACATGCGTACTGCCGTTTCTAGGAATAAAGTATAGCAGATTCGTGCTGAGTAACATATCAAGGATTTTGGGCCATCACTCGGGTTTGAAGGAACATCGTTGTCACGTTGACCCGAAGAAAGCAAGGGATTCCCAATCAGCGGATTGCCGTACGTGACTTCCGGTATCTGATTATTACACGGGCCGCGCCATCAAGACGGAGAAAACTCACGCAAGGAACGAAAGCCATGGGGTCGGTTCAAATTTGAGGATTAATATTGCTGTCACGGCGGATGCCTCCTTTGAAACGTGATATCAGTGAAACGCAGTATGAGGGAGCAAGTGCGTAAATAATTTTTTTTTTTTTTTGCGCCGATTCTGTAACTGGAACGGACTAACACTTAGACAAAAGAGCAATATGGAATTTACGAAGCTGGCGAGATGGAGAGAGAGAGAGATAGAGAGCGAAAAAAAAGAAAGCATATCAGATAGTACACAGACTTTTTTTTTTGCCGACATCCGTATAGACTTCGCTTTTCTTTCTAGAGATTTTTTTTCTGGCGCAGAGCAGTTCATTTCCATTCCAATGGCTGATTTTCTGTCTTTCCCTGCTGGTTGCTCACTGTCTGCCAAAGTGTACATTTATATCTATTTCCATCTTATTTTATTATTGTCTCGTAGACTTCCTTGCCCCAAAAGTGCTCGCAGCTGCTCCGGCAAGCGCCCTCTTTCACCTATAGGAATCGTTCCACCTGTAGAAGCGACTCAGGTAGCTAATTTCTTATAAATATAGTGACAGAAGTGTAAGGCTTAAGAATTAACAATAGCGCCTATTCGAAACTCTTTCTTTAGTTAGACCGACTTCGCAAGCATTAGGCTTTACGCTCCACAAAGTGTTCTTTCTTCCAGGCATAATAGTACGTAGGACTACAAAATGTCCTTCCTATTACCCTATGCGCTCTGGGCTAATTGTACGACTGCATCATTTTACATACCGAGATAAGTGGGGCGGGGCATGATACGGAGAGGTAGTTACCCAAACACGAGACTAGAGTTTTTTTCTCCAAAACCTGGGACAGTAGTTCGAGCATTGCCAAGTAGGTTTCCAAGACCTTCGCGTGAGTAAAAAATGCACTGTAATTGCAGGGAAGCGGGCGTCTCGTGGGCATTTTGTTATCGCAGGTGCGTATCACGAGGTAAAAGGTTGGCAGTAGACTGTCGCTTTCCTATAGAAACGCACGTTGGATGGCAAGTAGAGCAGACATAACCATGGCTATGAGGACCTTTAAAACGCAATAAATCGTTGCCGGCACACATATGCACTTAGCCATACAGGAGGAGGTATTCGTACTCTGGTGCTGGCGTGGAGTCTCGACAATTCCGAGGAATGCCGAATGTACCAATTTCTCGGTTTTAAGAGAGGGTGATGTCGAGTGTCCTTTCGAGGTAAGTATTTCAAAAGTGTAGTTTGTTTTGTCTTGCCATCTCCCTCGGAATACCTATTGAATGAAGCGCAGATTAATGCCAGCCGAAGTAAAATTTAAGGCAAAGCGTGGTGCCCCATCCATGAGATAGATAGTTGAAGTTCTTCTGAAAAGTGAAAATATGTATCTGTTAGTTTGTACTAATATGTCTCACTGACGTTCAGATAGGGGGTCCTGAATCACCAATAATTGACAGAAACTCGGTCAGCCAGCAAAGAGCTGCATACATCGCCTTGTTTGTCTTTGAGCCAAATGAAATCATTCATGCCATGGCATCTAGTCCACCATATATCGCATATTTGCCATGCACGCATGCATGCACAATCTAGTATACACCAGGCCAATGAAACGTATATTCTGGTATATACAACGCATTACCTATCGTTTATGTTCATCACGCACTCGTGTCGTGTCATACCAATTTTGGTATATATCCAGTTAACAAAACGGCCGGAAACACACCGTGACAGTGGCATGTAAATCATATCGTACATGACATGCATAACATGATTCGCATGCAAAGACCTCTCATTTATGTTCGTCATACAGTCACATCGCGCAATACCAATTGTGATGTATATCAAACGAGCGAAATGGCCGCAAGTGCACCACGAGTATAGCACTTAAATCATGCCATACATGACATGCATGTCATGATTTTCATGTTAACACCTTTCATTTACGTTCGTCATACAGGCGCTTCACGCAATACCAATTTTGGTGTATATCAAGTTAGCGAAACGGCCGGGAATGCGCCATGAGCGTGGCATGTAAATCATGACATACATGACATCATGTAACGGTTTTTATGTTACCACCTGGTATTCATGTTCGTCATACAGTCGCGTCGCGCAATACTAATTTTGGTATAATCAAGCTAGGAAAACGGCCGCGAATGTATCATGAGTATGCGCTTGCAAATCATGTTGTACATGACCTGCATGTCATGATTTCCATGTTACCACCCCTCATTTACGTTCGTCATGCAGTAGCATCACGCAATACCAATTTTGGTGTATATCATGCAAGCGAAACGGCCACGAATGCGCCATGAGCATGACATGTAAATCATGTCGTACATGTCATGCATGTCATGATTTTCATGTTACCACGTCTCATTTACATTCCTCGTACAGTCGCTGCGCGCAATACCAATTTTGGTGTACATCATGCTAGCGAAGCGGCCGCGAATGCATCATGAGCGTGGCATGTAAATCATGACATACATGACATGCATATCAAGGTTTTCATCTTACCAACTGTTATTCATGTTCTTCATACAGTCACTTCGCGTAATACCAATTTTGGTGTATATCAATCTACTGAAACGGCCGCTAGCCACCATGAGCGTGGCATGTAAATCAGGTTGTACATGACTTGCATGTCATGATTTTCATGTTACCACCTCTCACATACGTTCGTCATACGGTCGTATCGCGCAATACCAATTTTTGTGTATATTGCCACGTACGTTTTTGATCACTTTTGCTGCATTCGCCCACAAAGGCTGTCGGCAACGCTCAGCGCAAACCGCGCCTCATTCTTCGAGAAGCTTCACGATTATTGTAGATGATTCTGTTAAGATTGCGCGCAAGACGCGAACGCTCGAGCTCATTCTAGAGATTGCGCAACCACCAGCGATATCGCTGGAAAGTTCGGTAGCGCCTGTATAAAAGCCGACGCGCTTGACCGCTTGTCAGTTGATCGACGGACGACGCCCTGTTCGCCGCTATCATTGTACAGCGTATATTGCTGTAGTGCTAGTTCTCATTTTCCGGCCACAAGTTCGGCCAAATAAACAGTTTCATCCTGCAAACGCCGACTGCTGTCTTCGTCGACGTCACGACCACGTGACAATATCATGCAAGCGGAACGGCCGCAAATGCACCATGAGCGTGGCATGTAAATCATGACATACATGTCATGGATGTCATGGTTTTCATGCTACCACCTGTTATTCATGTTCTTCATACAGTCACATAGCACAATACCAATTTTGGTGTATATCAATCTAGCGAAACGACCGCGAGTGCGCCATGAGCGTGGCATGTAAATTATGTCATACATGACATGCATGTGATGATTATCATGTTACCACGTGTCAGTTATGTTCGTCATACAGAAATGTCTCGTCATACCAGTTTTCGTATATATCCCTTCATTTAAACGGCCGCGAGCGCCCAGAGACCATGTCATGTAAATCATGCTGTTCACGACATGCGTGTCATGATTTTCATAATATGACCTGTCGTTTATGTTCGTAATAAGGCCATGTTATGACACACCAATTTTGGTATACATCCGATTAACGCAACGGCCAGGAGAGCACATAGTCGTAGGCGGCTAGATAGATAGATAGATAGATAGATAGATAGATAGATAGATAGATAGATAGATAGATAGATAGATAGATAGATAGATAGATAGATAGATAGATAGATAGATAGATAGATAGATAGATAGATAGATAGATAGATAGATAGATAGATAGATAGATACGCTCAAAGTCGCAGAAGTTCGCTAAGAAATGCTTCGCATTTAAAATATTCGCTCTGCGGGAATCACATTGTGATGGTCCAGTTTGCTTGTACATCCTTTGGAATTGCCGACGTTCTGACTTTCCTCCGGTTACTGAATGTGCCGGAAAACTGACAGGTTAAATTCTACCACCTATATAGGCGAGGAATAGACCGTTCCTCTTTCGAGACAAGTAGAAAGAGTACTTTGGTTCTGTATTGGCTTCCAACGCTGCCAGCCATCACATGGTTGCTCCGCTAGCTCCAGTGTTCTCAGCGAAGTGGTAAGGTACTTTGGTTCTGTATTGGCTTCCAACGCTGCCAGTCATCACATAGTTGCCCCTTTAGCTCCAGTGTTCTCAGCCAAGTGGTAAAGTACTTTGGTTCTTTATTGGCTTCCAACGCTTCCAGCCATCATATGGTTGATCCGCTTGCTCCGATGTTCTCAGCTAAGTGGTAAAGTACAACGGTTCTGTTTTGGCTTCCAACGTTGCCAGCAATAATATGGTTGCTTCGTTTCCTCCAGTGTTCTCAGCCAAGTGGTTAACTACTTTGGTTCCGTATTGGCTTCCATCATTGCCAGAAATCGCATAGTTTAACCGCTTCCTCCAATGCTGTGAGCCAAGTAGTAATGCCTCTAAAGTAAGTTCAGGATTTGAAAGCAAATTTTGGTATCTACTACTACACGACATTGTCACGCGACGGCCATGCAAACTGTTTCCGCGATATGCTGTCGTTGAGGAATACAGTGACCGACCAATAAAAAGAAATTACTTCTCTAGTTCTTGTTTTTCAGCTTGTCCACGGACTCCGCGTTCAATTTCGTCTCGAGGACGAGACAATGTCTATTGTTCGTCAGCGTCGGCTCTTCTTAAACGGCGCCGCGCCAAAGTGGTCATTACAGGCAGCGCCTGCCAAACTCATGGGAGGCCATAGACTAGAGGGACGTCGGCTCGTGACCACGTCCGCCTACCGCGAGTTTTGCCGCCACCGTCGCTGTCGCTCCCGCGCTGCCGAAAGCCACCGTTGTCCCCTTCACAAAGTGCATCGCGCGCTTACCTGAGCGACGCGAGAGTTTTCTGGGAGGATGGCGCTTCTGGTGGGAACAAAAACGACGGCAAGCTGAATGGGAGCAAGGTTAGTATCCGGCACCGCCCGGCTGTGCGAAGGGACCGTCTCACTTTTAACGGACACGCGTGTGTGTACGCACGGGAGAGAAAGAGGGAGAAAACGATCTTGCTTCTATAGTCGCGATTGTTCAAGTCGCTGATTTCTTCTTTATTTTCTTTTTTTTTGTACTTCACCCTGGTCAGCTGGAGCAGGCGCGCTGCCAAAACATTCTTGCTCACAACGCGAGGTTATTTACTCCTTCCTGTGTAAGGAGTATAAGCGCTGTCGTAGGAACAAAAGATTCCGCCCTTCTCGTAGAATTTCTGCCTTAGATTATTCCCAACTGACAACAAGCTCACGACGACGCCAGAACGTGCACGCGCTTACATTTCGTCGGTGTCTTGCACGCGCGCTTTTTTGCGTTACGGGAGAAAAGCGTGAAGCAAACGTCAGGGTATTGCAGGAAGGCCGGAAAGGGGGTTGGTATGGGGCGGTCTTGACGCGATGCAATGTCGGTAGACACCTCAAGGCAATTCAGAGAGTGAGTTTGTTTTTTTTTTTTTTCTGTAGGTTCGAGGCTCAGTAAGGCAATCAGTAAGGGCGAAAACAAAAGACCGTACCGATTCTGTCTACTGGACGCGCCTTGTTTTTCTGGCAACAAGACAGGCGAGCATCGCCGGCGGTCGACTGTCGAGGCCATTTCCGCGACGCAGCATGGCGAAAGGAGATTGCAGAGTTTGAAGAATAAACTGTGACAGCCGCAATGGATGACTAGGAATGTTAGTGGTATTATAAAACACCGTATTCAGGGCAGAGTAGTGTGCCGCGTTTCGATCTACGTTCGCGTTAACTATAGCGCACTTGGTTAAAGAACTGAAAAATTCGAGCCCTAACGCATTTTCCGGAGGCGATGTTCGGGCTGGCCCACCGCTTGCCAAGAAGCCGTATACTGGCCCATGAAAGCCGCCATACTGACAAGGGCGAGAAAAACTGCCTACTCTCAACAGCCCGTTACGTACGTGCTCCTATGGTAATGGGATTGTGATCGAAGTGACTCGAAAGTTCTTCCTTTGTTTATATGTGAATAATTAACGATAATAGCTACGTTTTCATGTGGCAAACGCACAATATAATCATGATGCACGCCGTAGTGGGGGACTCCAGATTAATGGTTCTATATGAAAACGCGCTCTAAATACATTTTTACGCGGTGTTGATGACACGATCACTGCTTTGTCCGTGCATATTGCTGTTTGGCCGTTTAATTGCGCGCCTGCGCGTAGTTATAACCACACTTGAGGAGTTCGAGCATAGCGCTGAGTCATGCTGATAGCGCGGAAAATTCATGACCCTCCCATTTCTCCCTCGGCATCGACCCCAGGGTAACACGAGGGGATCTGCAACAGCGAAAGCAAAGTTAAATTTAACAATAAACTATTTTTTTGCGAAGTTCATTCCCACCAATGATCATCGAAGAAGTTCAACCAAGGAAGAAAACACGATGGTACCGTCTTGTGCTGGCAAATGAATGCGCACGCAAGAAGTCATAGGGTCTCTCATGCATTTGACAACTGGAAGGCAAAAGCCATCTTCTTCTTTAGCTTCTAGTCGATTGTATCATTCCCGCACCCAAACGCTTTCTGCATGCAACGAGGTTTTGCACTCTCTACTTCCGGGATTCGAGGCACGCAAGCTTTTTGCACCTTACATGGTTTTGCAGTGCCTCCGCGATCGGCCACTTTGTACCACTCGTGTTCACACCGACGCCGACGGTTACTTCACAAGTTTGATGAGTCATCTAGGCTTTCTCCGTAAAACAGAGGAAACCAGCGCTCGTCCTGCACTTTTCTCCCTACGCGTTTCGTCGTCGCGTGTTCTCTTACGTATAGAAACAATCGCCACCACTGACGTAGCCACGGACAGGGCGGGGAGGGGGGCTGTCCCCCGAATTTTTTCAATTTTGCATGTGTATATATACACCTCACATACAAACGCACGAAAGAACATACATATAGTGTGGTCGAACCAAGGAGGCTTTGGGTGGAACTACCCCCCCCCCCCCTCTCCCGAGAAAGTTGTCTGGCTGCCCCACTGGTCGCCACTGATTCATGTGGCTTTTCTTGCGTAGTTACCTGGCGCCACCTACAGCTGTCATGTAAAGGTGGCAGAATTAGATAAAGTGACGAATGTTCCACACACTCTGGAGCTTTTCTATGTAAAGAGAATAATTATGCACACTTCCTTCGTAGCGACGCACGCGCAAACAGTAGTTAGTATCCTAGTAGTACAGCTAGGCACCTACGTGTGTAATATGCTTGCTCGAAGCTAGAAATGCTGGACACGTTATAGGCGTTAGGGTTGTGTAGCTTTATTAAGGGAAGACGTGGCAATGAAAACTATCCTGGTTATTTCTGGAGATAAAGTGATGATATTCGGCATGCAGATGCGATAAGTTGTGCTGATATCATAACTGAAATAGGCTTTGAGCTATCTGGTGTAGTTTTTTAGTTAGAACGCTTGACAGACTCTCATTATCATCGCAAAATTAATAAATAATATATATAAGTTCGTCAAGATTTTTGCATAAGGATAATCACGAGGGCCCATTCTGTGCCGTAAAGCTATCGGTTTATATTTTAGTGTTCAGACAAGCACATATTTTTTTAACTTGTTGTACATATTGTACTATTAACAATTTTTACAAAAAGCCAACTATAAATATCTGTATGGCGTGCAGACAAATATGGACAGCTTTACGGCACTCACCAATGTCTCAGAATCTAAGCACAGAAAACGCAATGGTTATATCTTTATTTGTTATGAAATGGCACAGGAATGAATTACAGCAACTGTTCAAAAAGTGGAAGCTGAGAAAATGGAGCTCAAAGAAAGTGCAGCTAAAAGCTAAGAAAATGGAACTCAGAAGGAAGCTGGTTTTATTTTTCATTGGAGAAATGCAGCTTTGTGGCTATCTTGAGCTCTATCTGTCCTCTTTATGATGACGCCAATATAGTGGCACTATGACAAGGGAAAACTTCAGATTTGCATATTTCTAAAGCCCAATTTCCTGATAGTCTTTGATGACAGGACTCTAGTAAAATGCTTTTTTCTTTCAACTTCTACTGCTTATTTTGGTCTAATATTTCACCGTGACGTAAAACGTAGTCTCAGGATTGCAGAAAAAAGTAAATTGAAAAATTGAAAATTCTGACCAAATATACCATTCTCATTGCCACGTCCCCCCTTAAGGCGAAAGCCCTGCTCTGGAACGGTGCCAGCTGTGGCCTTTCTTCTTCACAATTTCTCGGCAATCACGTGAACGCACAGCGGGATTGTGGAGTGGTGTCTGAGTTGTAATGGCTCAGGCGGCCCCGTGATGGGTACGATCGCGTTTGTAGCATGCGAATAGCTACCGCTTGCGTGCGTTCGAGCTTCGTGTGTGGTAAGGGGTATTGGCTTCTGTTGTTTCTGTAGTAAGAGGTGATTTTCTGGAAGGTGTTTAATGGGCCGTTAAACTGTCTGTGTATCTGGGCCCAGCTCTTCTGTGGCTTATTGATCATCACGGCGGGTGAGTTCTCGCGCTCGGTCATGAGCCGCTTCATTGAGGTGGGGTTGTTGGGAGTGGACGTCTTTGCCCATGTGGGCAGGGGACCAAGAGAGGCAGTGGGAGCCCGTGTGCTCGCGTGTTTGTAAAGTGTGGCTGCTTCACGTGCGATGTTGCCGGTTTCGTAAGCCCGAATGGCGGCGTGGGAGTCCATGAAGACGGCAGCTTTAAGAAAGTCTGGCATCGGCACCGTTTACCCGATGAATGCAAAGAATACAAATGAGGATCCCAGCAGGAATTGAACCCAGGCATTCTGACGGAAAATACAATAACAAAATAAACCTTGTCTAATCATTTCGTTTGTCAAGTGACAGAAATTTTCTTCTGAAGCGTTCGACTTGCACCTGGCGGTTCGTACATACCAAATCCATGGCATGGTGTCCGGCGTTACTAAACAATGTCCTCCCTTACGCAGTAAGGCGAACAATGATCCATGTTTTCTTGTTAAGACTGTTTCTCTAATCCGGCTTTCTTCCTAAATTTACCGCCTGTTTCGATGTATATACACGTGATCACGCACTGATCTTAAAACAGAGATATCGCCCACAGCAGGCCCCGGATTAACTTAACGCAGTGAGCGGGCAAACGAAGACAAAGTGCGATGAGATGAAGGCGCGAGCTGGCGGTGCAAACGTATATTTGCACACGCGTGAGAAAGAAAACAGGAAGTGGTGAAAGTGATCGGAGTAACTAAATACGGAAGAAAAGCTGCAGAGCAAACCGGAGCGTCTACTCCGAATGGGTCATTCCGTTTCGTTGTTTTTTTTTTTTGTTGTTGTTGTTTTTTTTACCTCACTCCTCGTTCTCAAACTTATTAGGAGCATGCTCGGAAACAAGAAGCAGCATCCCCCCCCCCCCCCCAGAAATGGAAACCTGGCGATCGGATGCAATTACCCGGATGGAGGAAGGCGCCGCCTCGCAAAACTGGGGCGGCGCGCGTTTTGAAGGCAGCCGTGCAGTATTTATATATATACACACACGCTCCTAGGCAACTGCCCAAATGCGCCCGCGTGTTGGGGCATCAACGAGCAATTTTTCGGCCGACAGCGTCGAATGGTTCGCGATGCAACGTGACGTGTTTGCTGAAACCCGACATAAACGAAGGAAGAGGCTCCGCGCTCTCGTTCGGCTGAGCTGTCCACGGTAGCCTCGTGGGAGCAGCTGATTCCCTTTTCGCGGCGCCGCAGTTTTATTTTTCTCGCTCTCTCAAACGTGCACAGAGACAACCCTTCTATTTTACTCTGAAGGAATGACAATGCAGCAAGCACTTCCCTATCATTTCTCTGTTTTATATGCAAATATTTTTTTTTATCAGGGCAGGTATGGCACGACATGACGCGTACACTCCAACCGCCTTTTATGCACGTTCGTGCGTGTTTTGTATGCATGTGTGTATGTTCCATGTACAGTTTTAAGCATCGGGGCGATGCTTTTGAAGACGGGGGCATTGCCACGCACGTTTATTGCTTTATTTTTATGTATTCAGGTTTCGCCCGCAAAAACTATTAGCAACGCTCGGTGCAGACCACACCACAGTGTTTGGCAAGCTTCGCGATTGTTTGAGCTTATTCTGTTAGGATTAAGCGCAGGATGCGAATAGTCAAGTTTATTCGAGAACTTAGGCGAGCACCAGCGATAATGTTCGATGACTGATGTATAAAGGACGGCGCTTTCCACCGGTGATCAGATTACTTGACGGCCGAGGACAGTTCTCCCCGCTATCAGCGTACAGCGTGAATTGCGTTTACATTGACTTTTCATTTTGCGTGCACAAGGTCGCCCAATAAACAGTTCCGTATTTCCCAGTCTTGCTGCAGCCATCTTCGCTGTCACAGCCACGTGACAGTATACACACGCAAAATTGAACAATATCGGGAGGGGGAAGGTGAACCTCCTCCCCCCAGCAACGCCAGGGGCCCCACACTCTTCTTCAGGTGGTACTTTATTTGTTCTCACTAGCGACACTGTTGCACTCCCAAACCATGTGATGAGAGTGCTGAACACTTCTCGGAATACGTGTATTCGCGTAGTGCTGTATGCATCTTGTGCAATAAAGCGGTGTGTGGAACGAAAGTTGTTTGAAGTCTTCCTAGCTGCAGTGTCTCCTATAGCTACTAAGAGTGAGGGAGAAGATAAATATATTCAAAAGGGGCAGAGAAGTTGCCTTGCTTGAGGTTGATCCCTTCTTACTGAAACATTCTATATGCCATTCCAATAATTCCATATTTCTTAAGATTCTTACGGAAATATATGGGAAATGCACAGAAAATATAAGGCAAATATATGAATTCCGCAAGGAAACATGTGGAATTATTGGAACATCATACGGAACGATTCAGCAGGGTCCTTCTATACATGGTTTTCACGTGACGTCACGCTGAGCGGCGCGCGCAGCGGCGGCCACGCTGGTGCAGTCTGTGCGGAGCCGTCGTGGTGCATAGGCCGGGCCGCACTCTTTTCCTCGTGGTTTCAGGCAGCAGTTCGGGCGATTGCGGCGCTTTTCGTGTGAGATTCCGACGCTTCTTAGTAAGCAGGCCTTAGACCCGACTTATTATTAGGACCTTACGCGGCCTAAGCGCCTTCGCTATGCTGAAATAGTGCAAATGTGCGGCAACATCGACCCCTTCACGCTGCGACCGGGAACGGATACTTCAAGCGATGTGAACATATTTCCGGACATTTGTTATGGAGACGTCGCCAATTATCTCGTTTTTCCTGCGAATTATTTTACCCTCGAGGAAATAAAGGTGTCCAACTCGACTAAGGCGCATAATTATATCACAAGCGGTTGGGTCAAGCCGGCTTTATGCCGACTTCGTCTTCCGCTCGAGGCGAGGACACCGGAGAAGCGGCAGCGACGTCCGGGCAGTCGGGGATCGTCGTTTCTGTTGCTACGCTTCGCCTAAGCTGCATCTTTCTGGATTCGTCGTCTCACCGAGCGATCGTGCCGTGCGGAGTCATCCTGTTTTGAGCTGTAGTCGAAAAAAAGCAACGGAGCCCAGTCCGGGTCTGCCTCCTCCCACATTTTCGATGGTCTGCCTACAAACGTAACACAAGTTAGCTTAGAAATAAATGGTCTCGTTGTGGTTGTACATCGTGGCTCAAATAAACAATGTGTGTATGCTGCGTATGAAACGGGCTTACCATTTACGAAGTGGGCGCCACAAAGACGCATGTCTGTTCTATCAGAGTTCAGATCGGCGCGTCTTATCCGGGCCAGCCACAATCCCCGTCGCTTCGCGCTTATCTCTTTCGCACGGTCTCATTGATGTTCGCTTATCTCTTTCGTACGGTCACATTGGTCTTTGGGAGACGGAAGAAGTTAGTGTTCGTTGATTTTCGGCGAACAAGTGCGGTTGGAACAGCCGACAACAGAGCAGATAACCATAGCGACGCGTCGAACGTTCTATCAAAATCCAAACTGCACCGACCGGCCGCTGGCCCGCTGCACCAGCATGGCAGAATCATATCCCAGAATTTCTAGGCGTGACGTCAGTGCAAGCATGTACAGCTTGACAACTGGTGGCCGGATAAAGAAAAGAGGAGATAAACAGTTTTATTATGAGTAGTTAATATGCGAAGGGATGCCATGAAGTTAACAGCGCAAAGCAAGCGCCTTTCAGGAGTTCAAAACAAGCAAAAATAAATAAAACACTTCTTACTGCTTCAACTACATACAGTGGCCCTCATCACTTGCTGTGGTTTCATCAATGTGTCATGCCGCGGGGGACTATTATATTCAAAGCAAGGCCATCTTTATCTGTCTTGCATATCACCAAATATGACTAATTTCTGCAATACACCAACTGCAAGGATTTCTGAGCTATTGGAAAGTCACGAGATAAGTCAGCCAAGCATGGTAATTGCGAAGCAGTTCGTGAAATCGTCACACCGCAATGCCTAGTATATATTATAAGGCGCGCGCAGTCTTCGAGAAAAACTTCGCGTTAGTGATTTTATTTCTCTTTTAAGTGGCAATAAAATAAAATGTAGTCGTGCACTCATAATGAGTACGTGGGCCTATTACGCACGGTTTACTTGTTTTGATGCAGAGATACGAGGCGTTCGAGCGAGGCACTCTTTATTACAGCCTCCGGAAAAAAAAAAAAAAAAACACCGAATGCGACAACGTGAAACACAGGGGCAGGAGTTGCGTGTACGTTCGCCTTGAGCGAATGGCATTCAATCCCAAAACCAAACGTGGATATTTTCCGAAATTGGCACTGAGTGACGGCCGTGAAGGGGCGCTACACTGACGAGACCTTACCGCATAGGCGCTTTCTTTAAGCGCCCTGTATCTTCGTGATTGTAGCAATGTGAGGTTGAGACCAAGGCTTGCAGCGCGCTGACGCAAGACGGATAAGCCTTCGTGGTTACACGCCGATTCCGAGTCGTGTACGTTATCCACGGCTAGCATTTATTTCGGTATTACTGTTTCCATGTCTAGTTCCTACCTCGGAGTGGTCATCTCAGAACCGTTCAATCATTGTTCCACCATGAATACCTCATTTTAATGAGCTGCAAGTCGTAAGCGTTGCAGATTAGAGCTCATTAGAGAGTTTGAGAATTGGGGACCCAAGACGCTGGGTCCCCAAGCTGCGTTGGGCAGCCTGCTCTTGCGTTGGGGTGATCAGCAGAGTTTGAGAATTGGGCCGAACGCTAGTGTGCCTCGATGTGTGCGCGCAACAAAACGCGCATCAAGGCACCCTACCGAACGCATTCACGGAGCGCCACACGTGGCGAAATTGAACTCATGTGAGACGCGGTTCATACTGCGCCGTGGAGCGCACTGCGTCTGTGTCGTCTCGCTGGTGACCCAAGACGCCTTGGGAACCCACGCTGGTTTTCGATTTTTGCGCCTTGGGCCAACGCGAGCGCAAGAGCTTGGGTTCTGCGCATACGCCCTGACGGCTCGCAAGCTTCTTGGGTCCCCAAGCTCCTTGGGGCCCCAATCCTCAAACTCTCTATTAAGAAATGCTCTCTTTTTACCATGTTGAAATTTATGCCGATATGCGCATGACAGCGGGCTCCATTGCTGACGTGCGCTACCCAAAAAAAAAGGTGCTTACGGCTGCTGTCTCTAACGCCAGCCATCATATGCTGCTGCGAAAGTGGACCGGCTGCGGAATGCATGACGCCTCATGTCTGGTGTCTTTTCCTCCATGTATGTATGTATGTATGTATGTATGTATGTATGTATGTATGTATGTATGTATGTATGTATGTATGTATGTATGTATGTATGTATGTATGTATGTATGTATGTATGTATGTATGTATGTATGTATGCATGCATGCATGCATGTATGTTTGTATGTATGTATGTATGTATGTATGTATGTATGTATGTATGTATGTATGTATGTATGTATGTATGTATGTATGTATGTAGCAGGATAGAACATGGTCGTGTGGCTATAGATACTGTTTCGATACCGTACGAACGGCGTTTTGAGTTGGCATGCAACAAAAAAGCAAGCTTGCATGCCATCTGCAAATGCGAAGTTCAAACCTAACGTGGCGCGGGGCCTTGCAGCCAGCTAGGTTAGGTATGCGCGCTACGTATCTATCCTGCCTCTACCTCCTCCCTACGAAAAAAAAAATTTTCATTAGAAAAACCGCAGTAGAGGTAAAGATAGACGTCGCGTGAGTGAAAAAACGTGTTAGAAATTTCACTTCCGCCATAAGAAGATCGAGCGTCCGACTCGTTATCGCCACGTTCCTAACACCACCCCGCTAACACCTGTTCTTCTATAAGCTCACAGACACCGAATTCGTCCGCTGCTCCGCTACATACGGAAAGGAGGAAAAAAGGGTTGCGTATTCATATTCGGTCCTTTTAAGACACGAAGTCCCTCGGCCCTCTTCAAGGCTCTTCCGTGCCTATATCTCCGAGCGTCTCACGACTCTTCCTCGTATAACGTTGAGACGTAGAAAAAAAAAACAAATACGAAGGGAATATCCGGACGGCTGCGCCGTCCGGCGTCATCACCGCCAGAAGCACAACGGGAGGAAGTGGAGACGCAGCCATGCGGGTGTATTTTATTTTCAGATTCGGTTCTCCGTTACACAAAGCCCCCGGTGTTGTGACGTCTGACTGAGAAAAGGAGCTGCGGGCGCCCTGAAGGGAAAGAAGACCCGGGGTGTTTCTCGTCTCTAAATATAACCCGCGTGCGCTGCATTAAAAATCAATTATTTTAATATGTCCTCATAGGCCGTCGCCCGTAATAGATCTCCGACGACGACAACGACGTGTTCGTCGCTCACGTCTTGCCAGCGGGCGCAGCAGAGAGAGAAAGGAAGAGGGTTTCTTGCGACACTCGCGATTGCTGCACTTCTAATGCCGCTACACTTTGGAAAGATTCGGCACGTGACATTATGGAGGCTGGTTGCGAGACTGGATCGCTTCAAGCGGCTGGAGTAAGGGGTGCAAGAGAATTCGGGTCTTATATGATAGCTGATACGGAGGACGAACAACGCGAGGCTTGGCTGGCAGCGACTGCCCGTTGGCTGTTATGCGACCGTCTATAATTCCCAGATACGGCCGTCGAATTCAAAATTCTTCCACGCATTCGACGTTGTGTAATGAATGTCGACACGTCCGAACCATATATGCTATCCGCCGTGGACACATTCGACGAGGGAAAAGCGACGAAGACGGGGAAAATAAAAAAAAGGTCGCTGAAGGTGTCTTCGGTATAAATCTCACGGTTGCCATATCGGTACCACCAGGACGCGCTATGGACTGCATAGGAAGAAGGAAAGGCTGGCTTGCGAACAGCCTGGAGAAACTATGGCAGTCGCAGCTGAAAGACTTTGCGACCCCGCTGAACGAGAATGGAAGAGGCTGCCACCGCCGCGAGGGCTGCTGCTGATAATCCCGGCGTATGTAGAAGCTGCAGCGCATTCCAGTAGCAGCTGCGGGGTGCCAAGATTAGGCGGTGTGCTTGAATAAGCGTCGGTACCTTAATCTTCTTGACAATACTGTGTCTCGCACGGTTGTTGGAGCCGCCTAAAGCTTCCTTACTCTCTGATAGAAAAGAAAAGAAGACTCTTTTTCAAATTAATTTACCTAAAGTAACAATAATTGTTTGGTTTTTACGTCCCGAAACCACGATAGAGGGACGCCGTAGTGAAGGGCTCCGGAAATTTTGACCACGTGGTGTCGTTTAACGTGCACCTAAGTCGAAGCCCGCAGGTTTCTAGCATTTCGCCTATATCGAAGTCGGCCACCGCGACCGGGATTCGAACCCGCGACATTCAGGTCAGCAGTCGAGCCGCATAACCACTATAGACTACCGCGGTGCGCCTCGAAAATAAATTTACCTGAAGAATACGTTACCCTGAGAATGCAGGTCAGCAAAAAAAAAGAGAGAGAAAAAGAAGGTTTTCTGAGGTACGCTTAAACATCATGTATACGAAATTCGAAGACCTGGAAGAACAACCGCACCTGTGCTTGTCCTCGTTTGCTGTTCGGCTTTCTCCAAAGTTGCATGCATAAATATTCAGTTAATGAGTGGATTGCCAACAACACCGAAGTTCTTGCGATAGAGCCGCACTGAATAAAAAGCACAAAGGATACAGGTAATGAAATGAAGAACAAGGTCGTTATCATAGGGGCGGAATTAGCCTACTGCTTATTACACTGTAAGATGCCATGCGTACAAGCCTTCGATTTCATCTTATTGGAGCGCATGTGTGTTGGGCGAGCCGAACCTATCGATAAGGTACAGGTTCCAATGGTTTCGTTTCGGATGAAAGCGATTATTTTATTCGCGCTTTAGAATCAGCGACACGTTGTCCATTTGAAATACTAAGAGCTCCTATGGAAGCCTCATTATGCCCTGCAAGTCTGCGCAAATCCTATCAGGTTTCCCTTTAGAAGGCTCATATGCAAATTTTACAAGGTCGCACCTACTCACAAAACAGAACCAACGATCGATCTATCTATCTATCGATCTATCTATCTATCTATCTATCTATCTATCTATCTATCTATCTATCTATCTATCTATCTATCTATCTATCTATCTATCTATCTATCTATCTATCTATCTATCTATCTATCTATCTATCTATCTATCTGCAAGTATGTATGCGATTAACAAACAAAAGAATTAGTTTACTATGGTTGCGGCTGGTATGTCTGTGGACCGGCTGTTGATGAAGGGCGGTCCACACACACACACGTGCACGTCACCACCATCATCTATCTTCATGTGTGTTGGCTACATATATATATTTCAAGCTTGTTTTTGTCGCCACCATCGTCCTCCTTTGTATGAGCACATTTCTCAATGATTCGACCTATGGCGTAGATAGAATACGATGCATGCGGTATGCATTTCATGTTTACGCATCTTGCATAGGTGTAGGACACGAACGAAAGACGAACCACTTCGTGCCTTTGGTGCACACGCAGCGGTCACCAAACCCAAGTATTGTTTTGTAAACTCCGCCAACTATACATTTCCTACGTGCAAACGTCCTCGTTAACTACACCGACTACAGCCGTAAGGGACCTGGTGTAATTGAAGCCGCGCGTCTTGAATGCCCCATCAAGCGAGGAACCGGGTTAGTAGATGGACCGGACCCCGAGTATATTAGGTGTAATCGGGTTAATTTTCACTATATTCACGCCAGCGTGGATCTAACCTATTCTGCCGCTGATTATTGCGAGTTATTTCGTACGCTTTGGTCCATCTTGTGGCTATTCATCTACGATGTTCACGGTGCACAAAACGGGTGTTTGTTGGTTTTATTTTTTTTTTCGTCCTTCTTTTTTTCAACCTAGGTACCCCGCGCGCGGAAAACGTGTAAAGTCGGCAGTGGAGCGTGTCGTCAAGAAAAGAGAAAATGGCAGCCAAGAAAAAGAAGGCACCGACACCTAATCTTTTCGGGAACGTGAATTCTGGGAATTCTGTCGATAATAATGTTATTGATAACAGTGTTTGAGTTCGCCATTAGCCGACAAACTCAAACACAAAACAGCGTGGTACGATCATCGCGCCTCTTTTCGCTCTCTGTCGTAAGAGTGCACGAAGTGACCATCAATCTCTGAGCAGAGCCGTAACCGAAACGCAGAGATGACGTAAAGGACCACGCCTTAAAGCTAGGTTACTTGTTTTTTTTAATCTTTGTGAACGAGATTTCTATGCAGTTTATCAAAGCTTAGCAGTTTTTCTTTTTTCTTGCACTTTGTTTTGTTGTCTATAGGCTGGCAGTCGGGTACATACTTTTGCGTTTCAATCATGTACAGGATCGATAACGACTCTTCAGTAGTTGGCGAGTGACAGTGCAGTTTGGCGGTGCGGGGATAATTGGGCACTGATCGGTTTCGATCAGCTGTTCATTCGCGTGAGCGATTCCTGCCGGTAGGCGGCGAAAATATAGGGCATCTCTTCAGGAAAAAATGTGGAGAGCACGCCGGAAGTTATGAACTTTCTGCCCCGATATTTCTTCCGCTCGATCGGCTTTGGCGTGTCCGATGAAAAGGTATAGATTCGCTATTGTCACGTATTCCAAACGTGAAAACGAAAGCTGATAGCTCTCCCCCGTCCTCCCTAAAAAAAATAAGAAAAGATAGCAAGAATTAACGAAAAGATCTTGCTACATACGTGAGTATAACGCTTCGACTTCCTTCTGTCTAGGCCATTCGGCCATCTTCTCGAAACGAGATGGCAAAGTATAGGAGTTCGTGATTGCGAACCCAACCGCGGCGGACGTTTCGCTGATCTTTTTTTTTTTTTCTATATAGCGTGCGCCGAATCGTATCAAATCAGCCAGCGCCATCTCGGTCAGCCCGCTCTAATTACTGTCACTGGCGGTAGATCCGCAACTTTACGCCATTCGATCGCCATAAAGGCTTGCGGTTTCTATGCCTATGTATACATTATCTGTTGGGAGAATTGCGATCTGGTAAAAAGGAGGGGAGAGTGGGTTGTTTCCGTTACGATAGAGTTGAAGCACTTCCGCGTTTGCGTGAGCTCGCGGGCGATAAGTGATAACCTGAAACACTTAAAAGAACTCGGGAGACGTGTTTATAGTTTTCGCCGCTCAGTGACCGTAAAGACGTTTCTTTCTTTCCTTTTCTTTGCGTCACCCAAGGGGACTATCCAGCACAGTTTCATTTTCTTTGTCCGATACCCCGCTCTGCTCTGATTAATAGTCGTTTGAAACTTACCCGGGAACACACATCAATCGCTTTTTCTTTCTCCTCGTTCCTAGAAATTTTATTATTTCGGTTTCAAAAAAGCAGACCACTGCACCTGCTTACTACCTCTGGATGTCGTAATACGTTCAGATCAGGATCGAGGCATGCATTGTGTATCTTATTTCTTGTATGACTTGTTGGTCTTCTTTTCATTCATTTGGTCTTTAGAGCGGCTAACGAGCAGCCAAAAGTTTTATCGAGTATATTTCTACCTTATAGGCTCGGCCACAAGCCGTCGTGAAATCTCGGTATGTGGGGAATTGTTCAGGCCCTTGGATGAATGATGAACGGTTCTGACGCTTTGAGAGCCCTTAAGGCTATATAGGCGCCCTTTATTGCATAAAACATTGCCCGACCGCACCGTAAAGCACTCTGTGCTCTCAGAGCGGTTTCAAGCATCCAAAATACGTTTTCGCTAATCAAGCATTTGCAAAAATGTGGTTGTAAGGTTGTTTTGCTTTCCGAAATATCATTTTGGTTTGCATAAGGTTTCATATTTTACTTGGAACACCCTTTAGGAACTAAGGCTGTTATGAGTTGTCGAAACACCTGTGGTCCATGCGACAAAGTTACAGCTTATTATTGGAATTCGCTGATAAAAAGCGGTTCATTATTAGGTGGGTTTAGATTAACAGATTTGTCTGTTTTAAAGCCAGCTACAAGTCCACAATAAGTTTACACGTATTTCGTGGATGCTTATTCTTTAATGCTGCAGGACAAGAATATTCTCACTGGCACTGCACGGCAGGTCAAGATATCAGGGCTATATATACCAGTTGGTCTGTGTATGGCTCAGTAGCGAGAACGGTCTGCCTCTGTGTTGCTTCGCTTTGCCATATTTGTGTGTGGGGTTGAGCGTGCCGTACTCTATCCTTAGATGCTGATGTAATTGAGTGTTCCCTGACTCCTAGCCTTTACCTTGAATAATTACCTCAATTGGTAGAGCAGCTGCGTTATCCGAAGGTTGCCGGTTCGGTCCCCGCCGGCGGGAAGCTGTCTTTTCGTCCACTTCACTTTCTTCACATCTATATCACAATTAGTACAATACACTTAAAACAGTACAATTCGCGTCCCTTATTGGCTTTGTTGTCTGCTGGTTTTGCTTGAGGTTGTGTCAAAAAAGTTACTAGCCCTCAAAATTCCCTTCTTTCATCAAGGGTACATGGTGGTTTACTGTTTACCTTGCCCGCATAAACGAAGTTAGTTATACGATTTCGTTGTCGTGGGCTTTTCGATATCCTCAAGTTTCCGCTACTGTAGCAGTTAATAAACAGCATTAAGAAAGCAGCGATAACTCCCATTGACTCTGCGGGATGTTTTAGCGGGCAGTGACTTGTGAAAATTATTGTGTGCAGTAGAATCCAAGTTTTTCTCTTTTTTTAGTGAACGTGTTTAATTGTGTGTTTATATTTTTCTGCTGTAATTTTAAACGCGAGGGCGAGCACCAGCAACGACAGCTGTCTCTTTTCGTTCCCTACCTGGTGGAGCCGCCGGATTGATTGGCGGGGCCTTCAGCACCGCTTTCTTTCTCCTCAGGACCTGAATAAAGTTCATACTCACTCACTCACTCACTCACTCACTCACTCACTCACTCACTCACTCACTCACTCACTCACTCACTCACTCACTCACTCACTCACTCACTCACTCACTCACTCACTCACTCACTCACTCACTCACTCACTCACTCACTCACTCACTCACTCACTCACTCACTCACTCACTCACTGTTGGCGCCCGTATTTGTCTCTAAACTTTATTATACCCTTAACTTCTCCGTCCTCAAAGGACTTGCTTTGTTGGCGTGTTGTATTTCGTTATCAACGTTTGACAGTGTTTCACATTTTTAACATATCGTTGTTATTATTGTTGTTGTTATTGGCACAGTAATAAAGTGCGGTGCACCAATGTTTTCGCATCCTACGCATTGTTTAGAGCACGGCTGCCACGCCTGCTCATCGGACCCGCGACCTTGTGGAAGTGTATGGAAGCTAGAGAATATTTATTCTCCTTGTAACTTTACCCAGCCAGACAGAGGTTTGTCGAAGACGTTTGCCTTCAAGTACATCATTAACTGGCATTTGTATGTATGCGTATTGGACGCGCCGCCGTGCCTGGGTGATTCTGTCTCTCTTTCGATCATCCAGTCCTCGGTCTTGCAGACTCCTGATAACTCAACCATATCAAATATTTCTTGAGACAGGCTGCACTGCAATGCAGGGACACCCAAAAGCCCAGATACAATGCAGCAGGCTGAACGAGGCTTTCAAAATGTGAAAGGTGTTCGAGAGAGCGGCCTATATGTTATGTACCCAAATACAATCACAGCGAAAACCAGTTAAGTCAATCTACCTCTAAAACGTCCTTATTCTTGTATAACTCTGGAAGACGGTAAGTCTTATGCGGTGAACACTTTCCTCAAGTTCATCGTTCTGTCAGGAACTAAAATTACGTGCAACGTTATGTGAGGCGTTATATTTATCAACAAACGCAACGACTGCGTCATTACGGGGTATTTTGAATCTGCAACCTGTATCTTTTCCAGCCGGAAGAGATTGCCGTAGCTCTCACGCGCTGAATTAGCCACGTGCAGAATTTCGTTTAGACAATTTCGCCGGAGTCTTATATATATACATACGTATATAGATATATATAACCTGGCGCGAGACGTTAAATATATGACGATAATTAGGCTCCCACTTGAGGCTCATTGGTCTTATTCTGGCTACGTAGCGGAAGTGCCGCTTTTTTTGGCCACAGGCCAAGGCGCCTGCGTTTCCCACTCTAGGTTACTCGACCGAGATACGCGGCTCTGTTGGAGACACCAGAGAAGTTAATTGCTTTCCACGGAGAAATGTGACCCGCTGTCGACATTTATAACGCGCGTTTATCTGCGCTGCTGAGATTTCATTTTATATTTCCGTAGTCATACACTTGTCGTCATCGCTGGTCTAAGCTCACATAACAGAAGTCGAACGTAAACAATTAACGCGAGAAGCCCCGCCCGCTATCTGCGTTTCCAGGTTACGGCGCTGCACGTTTTCGTATACTAAAGAGCGCAATAGCGGAACTTCTGGTGGCTGTCACAAGCGGGAGAGTCGCGTGACTTTTGTCCACCGCCGTGAAATGCACCTTGTCAACGAAGGCTCCGTGGGAGCCGCTATAATCATAGGCAACACTGTGTCCTTCTCCTCTTGTGTTTCCGTCGTGTAAGCGCTGATTTTACAAGTATGAATCTTTTCTCGGCTGTTAACGTTCGTGATCCCCCAAATATGCACGGCCGAGGCTATCATCATCATTATTTATTAACCCTTAAAGGCCCTTGTTGGGGTGTTACATAAGGGGGGAGCATATATAAGAGAAAAGGGACATTCAAAGAGTCATTAAGTAAATACAGTAAAAGGTGCATATACAAAGGAACGAGGGGAAATTACAAGACAGTCAAAATACACAGGAATAATATTGCGCTAAAAAATAGCAACCTCAGAATACGTTACGCAGCAGCACTCAATAAATTAGTTAGTAAATTCGAAATTTGGTGGGGTCACGTACAGTGACAGCAAGGTCAGGTAAGCTATTCCATTCTGCAATGGCTAATGGCAGGAAGGAGTTGTTGAAGGACTTAGTAGAGCCGTGAATTCTTGGAAGACTGAGGGAGTTTGAGAGGCGGCGTGAAGTGCGGTTTGGCGGAAACAGAAGCAGGTCACGTAAGTGTGGGAAGTTGTGATAGAGCTTATCAAAGAGGCATAACCGAGAGATTTTTCTGCGAAGTGCTAATGATTTGATGTCCAAGGATGATTTGATGTTTGTGACACTTAGCCCATGGTCGTACTGGGATTTAATAAACCGGGCTGCGCGGTTTTGGACGGCTTCTAGTAGGTCAACAAGGTACGCTTGATGTGGATTCCATATTGCCGATGCGAATTCCAGTTTAGTGCGGATAAATGTTCATATGCTAGTTTGCGGATCACAGGTGGTGATGATGATAGTGACCGTCTAATGAATCCCAGCCATTTGTTAGTTGCAATAACCAGATTATGAATATGTTCCGACCATGTAAGTTTGCGACCATGACGTCAGCTTTTGCGCTCCCGTGCAACAGTCTAGAAAGGAGGTGATCCTGCTGACCGAAAAGTTGCGGTTGAGATCCCGGCAGTGGTGGTCGCATTTCGATTTAGGCGAAACGCCAGAGGTCCGTGTACTGTGCGATGTCAGTGCACGTTAAGGAATACCAGATGGTCGAACTTTTTGAAGCCCTGCCCTACGGCGTGCCTCACAATCATATCGTGGTTTCGGTGCATGAGACCCCAGATATCATTAACAATTCATTTTGAAGTGTACGGAGGAACCCTTAAGCAATTTCTTTACATCTTTTTCCTTTTCAAGCGGAGGCCAACCTTTTCATCGTGATCTGCAGAAGCGGCCACAATTAAGACCAATGCTAAATAAGGCAGCCTGTATACCAGGAGCAAAGGACCGAGGTATGAATTATGAACCACGATAGAATATAACCATTTTTTGAAAGGTTTAGGACGCCACCGTTTCGACACTGTTTCCTATAGAAGAGTGGTCTTTGGGCGCTCACTAAAGATTTGGTCATTGTGTGGGGCTCCTTAAAGCGCTTTGAGATCATTAGGGTAAATAGGCGACGCCCTTCCTGTTGCTAATAGCACCATGTGGTTCGTTTATCATCCTAGTTTTCTTACACGCTTAGTGTATACAATCGCACACGAAAAAAAAATGACATAAAGGCAACGAACAAAACGGAAAATAAAGGGAAGGGTGAGTGGGCTAATGGGAGAAGGGGCAGTTCTTATTACGAGCGTGCGCGTCTAGCTCCACGTCGTGCTCGCTGGAACGATCGACCAGGTCGTCATCTAACGAGCACGACGGTGCCAGTAAGGATTAATCCGGAGATAACAAATGAACCGCGGCAACCAGAGCTGTTATACGGCGCTTGCATCTTTCGTATAAGCCGCGGCTTCCCAATGGAAACAGCGTGTGTGGGAACGGAGCGCGATGTCGGATAAGCCCGAAAGGGAACACCGTGGTGGTAAAGCGTGCTGCAGGCCCCACCTGTAGAGAGGAACAGATAAATGCGAAGAATGTGCGGAAGGCTTCGCGCGCACGCTCACGCAAACACCGAGTACGAAGAAGGAAGGAGAGAGAGAAGGAGATGGAGGGCGTGTGCAAGAGGAAAGCAACAGCACGTATAGGAACGCACGCCCGTAATTACTTGCGTCCTCAAGCGCGCCCCATAATAGAGTCACTGCTGTGCCAACATTAAAGACGAAGTTTATCCTTCTGACCTTCTTTCAATATACTTCCCGTTCGGCTGCGCCAATTATTTATTTTTTTCTTTTTCACTTTCCCTTCGCTCGCGGTTACAAAGTTTGGCTTTCCTTTTCTTCGATCACGTTCTCTTCCCGTAATCGAGTGGTTACCGAACCCACCGAAAGAAACGAACGGTATGCGGTTATATCACAGCCAGTGACAAACTTCTATGTAATACCGCTCACTCAGATAGGTACAGTAACGTGCAGCCAATCATCTTGTTCGAATCGAATTAGGGGCGAACGGCTATTTCGAGGTATATATATATCTCTTCAGTTTCGGCAGTTTATCGGCTTTCGATGGCAGCTGCCCTGCTTTCGCGGAGTGTCTTCCATCCTGCAAGTTTGTATGCATTGTGGAGATAGGTTCTTCTCTTCCATGGTATTAACGTTTGTGTAGTCAGCTAGTACTAGTAAGATGAAATTGCGTGCGCGTGTCGTGCCTTTGAAGTACAGTTCCTTCGGCTATATGATACGTAGGCAAGTGTATTTCGTCTGTTTTTCTTATCGCCATTTGGCAGTGGCCCGAGTGACGCCACCCGCCCCATTGTTGTCGCCATTGTTCGGCGAGTTGCGCAAGGAACGTCGAAACGTGTAGTGACAGGGCCGCGTGCGTTTACATCTGTCCCATCTGTTTATGTTATTATATGCCAAGCAGTGTGCCATATCATGCATGATAAGAAATGGTTGAGTGCCACGCTGTCGGTACAGAAGGTGGCAAAGTGCATTTACTGTACATATTGCACAACTGCGCAGAAATACGTCATCATAGAATTATGTCTTTTTTTTTTTGCTTGGTTCATAGAGTTTCCTACAACACTTACTAAAGGAACTCTGGCGCTAGTGTCTATGGAAGCTGCAACGCATGACGCTTCAGCCATGGCATGGGAATGATGAGTAGTACACAAATTTGTCTAAACTTCGTTCTTTCGGCTCCGTTTGGCTCCGCGTCACCAGCATCCGCCTTTGTGGCAAAACGAAGTTCGGCAAAAGCCAGTAGTTCCACTTCACCACTTTAACCTTTTTAGACTCACCAATTCAAATCTGGTCACGAAGTTCACAACGGTCTGTTCTTTTATCCGAAACGAACGCCAAAACACAGCAATAAACGAAGTACGTTTGAAGCCGCAATCACGAAGACTAGGCAAATTTGTGTACTACCCATCATTCCCATGGTAGCTGAACGATTGCAGCGCCAGAGTCCCCTCTAGTTAATTTTAGGAAACTCTCTGGCTTGGTTCCTCAGTACCGATAGTGATGAAATGCGACTTTTCAGGTTTCACCCATGTGGCATTGGATGCATGTCGAAATACGGCTGGTACGTGCCAGCTGCTCGTCTATCAGTGACGCTCACCTTCAGAAAAGCGAAGCAAGCGTTGATTTGTCTCCAAGCCTCTACAGATAATGTCTCCAAAACAAGTTTTCTTGCATACCTTACATGCCCTAATGAACATGACCAACATTGAACACTGAATAACCACTCCTGAAAATATTTCAAAAGCTTCCATCGTGTCAGGAATGGTGGAGACAGCATCAACGACAGGACCAGCCCACATTGCTGAGTTCTTACTTTCGACTTCCTCGTGACGTCAGCCATCATGGTTAGGTCAGCTAAGCTGCATAGAGAAACACATTGACATGCAGCTATTGCATATTGTTTGCGCAAAATTTTGGATACGGTTCTTGCGGGGTTAAGAGCTAAGTCACATTAACGCACACACAGCCGTCAATTTCGCCGTTCTCGACCTCAGTTTATTAGCTATTTCCGAAGAACAAGTAGAATGAGGTGTACGCCTATTTTAATACTTATTTTGCAATATGTTCTTTAAACAGTGAGTAGGCTAATTTTATTATCTTGCGTGCCGTATGCAGTGCAATTGCCAATGATGAAACTCAAGTTGTAGCTACACCAAAGATATTGGCAGCGCATTTTATGCGAAATCCACTGTGCATCTGCATTTTATTCGTCACTCGCTCACGTACAAAGCGTAAGGAAAAAAATAAATAGCGAAATGTGTTCACGAACAATGCGCAGGAACCTGCATTAGGCTTAGTGTTCAACGCTCTGAGGACATGGGGCACCACTGAATTAACGGCGGAGTTCACAGAAACGTTATTGCGTTATAGTATATACGTGAGACAAACGGGTAAAAATAAACCTACCGGGAAATGTAGCTACAGCGTAGCCCCTATTCCTGTTTCATGATCCTTCTGAAGTCTTTCTCAAAGACCGATTCTATTAAAGTTGCTTCGTCGAGTGATCTACGTTTCTACTTACGGAAGCGGAATGGTCAGCGTAACGTCAATGTAACCCTAGCAATTGAGATGACGGTGATGGTATGAAGGAAAACACTGGCGCCACCTTGTTACGTGCCTCCTCTGGAAACACTTTACTTCTCGTTGACCTTTTGCTCCACGAGCCACTGGACCGAGACCACTTTCCCGCCGAGAATAACGTGACTGCGTGCGCTTTTTTTATGGGGCAACGCTCGCCACTCTCGTTAACTTTCGGGTCAGCACTCGTGAATACCCGAGACCGCGCGCTCTTTATCTCGTAAATTCTTGGCCGCGCTTTTGGTGTAATCGACTTCGCTACCTAACCATGGGAGATCCTTGCACGCAACGTTGCTTGTAAGGCGCCGCGAAAGCTCGAACAAAACTTTCGTTTTCGCTAACACCTTTAATGGCGCACGTTAGACGGCTGACACGAAAGTGAACTTTTCGCCACAGCGAATCCAAAGGCAACAACTACTAACCCTGCTGAAAGCTCGAACAAAACTTTCGTTTTCGCTAGGAGGGTCCAGTGACACGAACTTTTTTTCCTGTACCTTCCAAAAGGGGTCAGATGGACACCCGAGGAGAGTCACGGTTCCATGACCCTCTTTTGACTCTCTTTTTTCTTAGAGTGTAGCAATTGAGATGACGGTGATGGTATGAAGGAAAACACTGGCGCCACCTTGTTACGTGCCTCCTCTGGAAACACTTTACTTCTCGTTGACCCTTTGCTCCACGAGCCACTGGACCGAGACCACTTTCCCGCCGAGAATAACGTGACTGCGTGCGCTTTTTTTATGGGGCAACGCTCGCCACTCTCGTTAACTTTCGGGTCAGCACTCGTGAATACCCGAGACCGCGCGCTCTTTATCTCGTAAATTCTTGGCCGCGCTTTTGGGTGTAATCGACTTCGCTACCAACCATGGGAGATCCTTGCACGCAACGTTGCTTGTAAGGCGCCGCGAAATCTCGAACAAAACTTTCGTTTTCGCTAACACCTTTAATCGCACGTTAAGGCTAAAAGGTGACTTTTCACCGCGATCCAAAGGCGACAACTTCTAACCTGCTGAAAGCTCCAACAAAGTTTTCGTTAACACCTTGAATCGCATGTTAAGGCGGAAAGGTGATTTTTCACCTCGAACCAAAGGCAACAACTACTAATCCGCTGAAAGCTCGAACAAAACTTTCGTTTTCGCTAACACCTTTAATCGCACGTTAAGGCTGATAGGTGACTTTTCGCCGCGATCCAAAGGCAACAACTACTAACCCGCTGAAAGCTCGAACAAAACTTTCGTTTTCGCTAACACCTTTAATCGCACGTTAAGGCTAAAAGGTGACTTTTCGCCGCGATCCAAAGGCGACAACTTCTAACCTGCTGAAAGCTCCAACAAAGTTTTCGTTAACACCTTGAATCGCATGTTAAGGCGGAAAGGTGATTTTTCACCTCGAACCAAAGGCAACAACTACTAATCCGCTGAAAGCTCGAACAAAACTTTCGTTTTCGCTAACACCTTTAATCGCACGTTAAGGCTGATAGGTGACTTTTCGCCGCGATCCAAAGGCAACAACTACTAACCCGCTGAAAGCTGGCACAATACTTTCGTTTTCGCTAACACCTTTAATCGCACGTTAAGGCTAAAGGTGACTTTTCACCGCGATCCAAAGGCGACAACTTCTAACCTGCTGAAAGCTCCAACAAAGTTTTCGTTAACACCTTGAATCGCATGTTAAGGCGGAAAGGTGATTTTTCACCTCGAACCAAAGGCAACAACTACTAATCCGCTGAAAGCTCGAACAAAACTTTCGTTTTCGCTAACACCTTTAATCGCACGTTAAGGCTAAAAGGTGACTTTTCACCGCGATCCAAAGGCGACAACTTCTAACCTGCTGAAAGCTCCAACAAAGTTTTCGTTAACACCTTGAATCGCATGTTAAGGCGGAAAGGTGATTTTTCACCTCGAACCAAAGGCAACAACTACTAACCCGCTGAAAGCTCGAACAAAACTTTCGTTTTCGCTAACACCTTTAATCGCACGTTAAGGCTAAAAGGTGACTTTTCACCGCGATCCAAAGGCGACAACTTCTAACCTGCTGAAAGCTCCAACAAAGTTTTCGTTAACACCTTGAATCGCATGTTAAGGCGGAAAGGTGATTTTTCACCTCGAACCAAAGGCAACAACTACTAATCCGCTGAAAGCTCGAACAAAACTTTCGTTTTCGCTAACACCTTTAATCGCACGTTAAGGCTGATAGGTGACTTTTCGCCGCGATCCAAAGGCAACAACTACTAACCCGCTGAAAGCTCGAACAAAACTTTCGTTTTCGCTAACACCTTTAATCGCACGTTAAGGCTAAAAGGTGACTTTTCACCGCGATCCAAAGGCGACAACTTCTAACCTGCTGAAAGCTCCAACAAAGTTTTCGTTAACACCTTGAATCGCATGTTAAGGCGGAAAGGTGATTTTTCACCTCGAACCAAAGGCAACAACTACTAATCCGCTGAAAGCTCGAACTTTCGTTTTCGCTAACACCTTTAATCGCACGTTAAGGCTGATAGGTGACTTTTCGCCGCGATCCAAAGGCAACAACTACTAACCCGCTGAAAGCTGGCACAATACTTTCGTTTTCGCTAACACCTTTAATCGCACGTTAAGGCTAAAAGGTGACTTTTCACCGCGATCCAAAGGCGACAACTTCTAACCTGCTGAAAGCTCCAACAAAGTTTTCGTTAACACCTTGAATCGCATGTTAAGGCGGAAAGGTGATTTTTCACCTCGAACCAAAGGCAACAACTACTAATCCGCTGAAAGCTCGAACAAAACTTTCGTTTTCGCTAACACCTTTAATCGCACGTTAAGGCTGATAGGTGACTTTTCGCCGCGATCCAAAGGCAACAACTACTAACCCGCTGAAAGCTCGAACAAAACTTTCGTTTTCGCTAACACCTTTAATCGCACGTTAAGGCTAAAAGGTGACTTTTCACCGCGATCCAAAGGCGACAACTTCTAACCTGCTGAAAGCTCCAACAAAGTTTTCGTTAACACCTTGAATCGCATGTTAAGGCGGAAAGGTGATTTTTCACCTCGAACCAAAGGCAACAACTACTAATCCGCTGAAAGCTCGAACAAAACTTTCGTTTTCGCTAACACCTTTAATCGCACGTTAAGGCTGATAGGTGACTTTTCGCCGCGATCCAAAGGCAACAACTACTAACCCGCTGAAAGCTGGCACAATACTTTCGTTTTCGCTAACACCTTTAATCGCACGTTAAGGCTAAAAGGTGACTTTTCACCGCGATCCAAAGGCGACAACTTCTAACCTGCTGAAGCTCCAACAAAGTTTTCGTTAACACCTTGAATCGCATGTTAAGGCGGAAAGGTGATTTTTCACCTCGAACCAAAGGCAACAACTACTAATCCGCTGAAAGCTCGAACAAAACTTTCGTTTTCGCTAACACCTTTAATCGCACGTTAAGGCTGATAGGTGACTTTTCGCCGCGATCCAAAGGCAACAACTACTAACCCGCTGAAAGCTCGAACAAAACTTTCGTTTTCGCTAACACCTTTAATCGCACGTTAAGGCTAAAAGGTGACTTTTCACCGCGATCCAAAGGCGACAACTTCTAACCTGCTGAAAGCTCCAACAAAGTTTTCGTTAACACCTTGAATCGCATGTTAAGGCGGAAAGGTGATTTTTCACCTCGAACCAAAGGCAACAACTACTAATCCGCTGAAAGCTCGAACAAAACTTTCGTTTTCGCTAACACCTTTAATCGCACGTTAAGGCTGATAGGTGACTTTTCGCCGCGATCCAAAGGCAACAACTACTAACCCGCTGAAAGCTGGCACAATACTTTCGTTTTCGCTAACACCTTTAATCGCACGTTAAGGCTAAAAGGTGATTTTTCACCTCGAACCAAAGGCAACAACTACTAATCCGCTGAAAGCTCGAACAAAGCTTTCCTTTTCGTTAACACCTTTAATCGCGCGTTAAGCTGATAGGTGACTTTTCGCCGCGAACCAAAGGCAACAACTACTAACCCGCTGAACAACACTTTCGTTTTCGCTCACACCTTTAACCACGCGTTAAGCTTATAAGGTTCCTTTTTTGACGGCCGCGAACTAGAGGCAACAAAACGCCTGTGAGACTGCCGCGGAAGACTGTTCTGAAAGACGTCCAATATAAAGGCGTCAATGAAAGAGTGAGTAGCGGGCGCACCAGTGCGCGGATGGCGAAAGCGGGAGCATAGCACAATGGCAAAGTCAGTCGACGGCATTGTTGAGGCGGGAACAGTTGCGTGCACGATTGAGGAAGCCGCAGGAGATACGTTGAACCCGCGCGGCCTACAGAACGGCAGTATGCAGCAGCGTCGGCGACTCTCGATCGTGCGATGATCGCCCAAGAAAAGAAACACTCGCGAGGAAGCATCGCCGGTGAAGCCCTCCACGTGCTGAAGGCTTCTCCGTTTGCCTCTTTTGTCACCTGAAGAGAGACGCTTGAGCAATGGCCGCGCACGGTATATAGGACTTCCGTGTGTGCCTTACTTTGACACGTCTATATTTATAGGCATCTCGAATACCTGCACGCAAATGTACGCCAGCACGAAGAAGGGCGGGTGTATGCACTCGGCGCTGGGAGTATACTATCAAAATCAGGAAGTCAGCGCTCGTCCCGCCAAGTGACGGACGGCCTTTGATGGAAGAGGGTACGAAATAAATAAACAGGTCTGAGGAATTGTGAAGAGGGTAAAGGGTTGTGCGGGGACTGAAGGTATGCCTCAGACTTCGGTGCACGTACGCGGCGCGAATGACCAGCTGCATGATGTCCGGCACGGAGAAAGCGAACTGCACTGATAAAAACGCGAAAAGTTCTAAAAAAACAACAACTCAGAACTTCCTATCACTGTGCAAATTTGTCGGATTCTTTTTCTTTCTTTTCTTTTTTGTGGAAGCCGAGACATGTGTGTCGTCACTGCCATTTGAATAAGTGAGATGTCACTATATCGCAGAGATTTTGGCAGGTTGGTATGCCATTCTCTTACAGCAGGCTATGCGTGAAAAGGCACACGCACCAGAAGTGTCACCAAGCAGTTCAAGCGCACAGACGAATACCTTTCAATAGGGAGGGTGCCAACCAGATTCCCAGGAGTCTCATTGCCACTCTCACTATTAAAAAGAAGAGTCCAGGACATCTACGACTACTTCAGGCCTTCTAGAAGGCGCATGATGCTGCGGTAGGTCTGGGCCTGCCAGTCCCATCATGAGTGACGCCATCAGCTCATGCAGGGTACCCCCGGGCGTGAGCTCTGCAGGATCTCAATAAAGTTCAAGTCATGGCATGGCAAAGAGATTTCTTATATGAGAAAGCTGTGAAACATGGTCAGAGCTCTACTAGGCTATAGCCTGCTATTTGGCCTTGGGTTAAGGGGAAGGAACACGAAAAGAGACAGAAAGCGAAAGCAATGACGGTACTATATATAGAAAGGGTGTTATTGAAAAGCTTTAACTGAAATTATCTATTGCAGTTGTAAATCTAGTTCACCAGTGTATCCTAATATATCTACAGTAGTCCTCGCGGCCTGACTGAAGAAGTGTTTGGGCAAGGAACCTTCACATTAACTGAAGTAATGTCATTTTATCTGCACGTGCTACCACACGAGGAAAAGAAATGTAGTTTGAAAGGGGTGACTAAGTGCTTAGCATACTCTGCCATGACTTCTCTGAGGGCGAACGCTAATATTATCCGCAATTAACATGGGCGAGCAGATTATTGGAATAACAGTTTGCTGGGATAAAACGTGGCTCTAAAAGTACAAGCGTCGCCGGTTTAAACAAACTAATAGTCACAGCCGCATAGGGTATAGCAAGTCAAGCCAAGAGCCAAACGAAAAACAACATGGCCGGCGACAAGACGAAGTGTGGGAACAGCGTGACTGCTTTTTGCAATTAAGCAAGCTATTTCGTTGCATTAGTACATTTTAATACATTTGATACATACAGAAGAACATGGGTAATTAGCGATCACATTAGTACGTCCTTGGCGTATTCGCTCCGAAGTGAATGCGAAGTGCTTTCGCGAAGCTGTCCTATTGAGAATGTCATATTCAGCGAATATCATTTGTTTTCCCATGTAACACCGAAGAAATGACATTGAGAGCGATTCGTGGGAGGTGACATTAGATTTGCAGTGTGACGTGGGTGTACGTGAAGTGTAATTCAGCCAAGTACACCGACGCAATAGCACAGTTGACCATTTCAGATAACGTTTCTTCTTTACATAGCTTAAGTGCTCTTGCTGCTTTGTATCTGATGCAATTGGAAACGGCGGAGCAATCCTTAGAGCATCGTATCACGCGAAGGTACCTCAATTGCCGCTTCGAGCAGAGGTATACGACGTTAGAAACTTAGAATAACAGAGAGCTGAGCTAGTTGGTAAGTATTCATTCTAAAAAGACAGGGCGTGCAAACAAGGACACAAGAAAGAAGTCAGGACACCACAAACGCCGACTAACAGTCGGCGTTAGTCGCGTTAGTCGGCGTTTGTGGTGTCCTGACTTCTTTCTTGTGTCCTTGTTTGCACGCCCTGTCTTTTTAGAATGACGTTAGAAACTCGCGTGACACGAATGCGGAATGCTGGCCGCTAATCGTTGAAGGTCACTGGCCTCAGAGGTAATGAAGCGAAGCCAGACGGGTATTCTCCGAGCTCCTCCCCTCGCGGGCGCTTCCCCATCCCCACAATGTGTACCGAGTCTTGCATTGTGATGCCTTCGCCCACGGCAGTTTTGCCGCACTGCTGCGCCGACGAGCATGCTGCGCACGCAGAATGACCGCTCTGTTCCTGTGTACAGCGCTTGCGGCCTGAATGTCCAACGAGACGGAATGTACAACGAGACGGAATGTCCAGTACTAGGAACGAAGAGGACTAACCCTACCCATCGTTCCAAGGGTCGCAAGGCAGTGGCGATTCACGGCTCATTGCAGACGTATACATTTGTATATCTTCGTAACAGTCGCGAGACGCAATTTGGAAAGAACGAACCTGGAAACATCGCTACTCTCTCGTGCTACACTTTCTCGCGCTTCTCGAATAGCCCTACATGGCATCGCTGCGATCATTTTTTTGCTACCCACTCGCGCTGGCCTTTGTGTTCAGTGCGATATGCAAGGGGCAAGGATGCGAGTACGGCATCGCCGCTATGGAAATGGATTGGTGGAGAGATGATGAAGCGGCGCAGCATACGCAGTGTTTGACGAATCTCTTCCCTGAATATACGCTCCTGTTCGGAAGAAGGAGGGTGTGTAATTTTGCTTCGCATTTGGAACGGGTAAGATCGCCCCCCATTGCGCGTGCATGGGCCTGTGGACCAGGAATCACAGCGTAGCACGTTACAGGGCGTCCCCTACGTGTTAGAACGAAAGAGTTAATAGCGGTCGCTGGCGCAGAGAACGCTCTCAAGCCGCGTACACGGGCGCGCGCGTTTATGGTGCTCGAAGGCCGCCCGATATAGAAGGCATTGACTGCTTCACGGTACTATAAGGGGCTAAGGTCCCCCAAACTCTTAAGATGCGTTGCTGCTCTACGGAGCGACCGAAGGCCGCCAGGTGTGTCGCCCGCACCGCATGATAATGGACTCGATTCCTCGATCGCGTTGGGCCGGAACAAATCGCATCTCCCGACGAATATGCAGCGCCGTGGGCATGCCCTGATAGCAAGCGGAAAAACAGACTTCCTTATCATGGGGTCACGCACTGAAACGGAGTACCTTTATTGTCTCCGATGGAATCTTGCGAGATACGTCCGGAGGTGAAAGCAAAACTACGGGAAGCTATAGGATAGACACGGCGTTACTGCGGTTCCATGTGTGTCCTTTTATGAGCGTTAAGCGAACACAAACGGTTACCTTCGCAGCTTTTATTGCAGTGTCAATGTATACGGCAGGTACGGCGACAGCCGAAAACAAGCAAAAAAGAGAGAGAGAGAGAGATGAGGAAATGCGACGAACGGTGGTCCTTGGACAACCTTTTGTGGAAGACGGTCAAGGCACAAGGTCTATTCCTGGTGCACGTGGAAGGTCCGTGGTTGCAGTGTTGTGTACGAAGGGGCTTGTGTACGTGTTTGTCTCTTCTATGAGCTGTAAATATCGGCTACGAGTATGACCGCTAAGGTTCCATCGTTTTCTTGCCTTGTGTACGCAACGATGCCATAGCATCCACGGCTCTATTTATAGGCATGCAGGAGCGGGAAAGAGATGTGGCCGTTAAGGATGGCGCTACGCTATAGCATGTGCAAGCCACGCTTCACCCTGCCTTACCGTTTTGGCTGCGTCTTGAGTAGTGAACGCTGTCCTTGGATGAAACCCAAGTGCAGTGCGTCGAACTCCTTGAAGGAAACGAAGGGTTCATCAACAGAACACTTCCTTGGTGCTTACCATGCGGCTCTTGTATTTCGTGAATGTTATTTGATCTATGAGCAGGACACGTGACATACGTGCAATGAAGGTTCTGTTCGTTGAGAAAGGTTTGCTTGTACCTCTAGATGCACCTGAAGAAGAATGCATCACCGACAAGTATACACAGAAACAGGGCGCCGGATACTGGAGTGCCTATGGTTGTTCAAAATAAATTACTCTTCATAAAAGCCCACCTTTTCCTCTACGCCCTCCCCTCTCCTTCGTTCAGTCTCTGGAAAGGAAACAGTGAATAAGTCCAACCTAAGTAACAAACCTGGGTCCGCATTCACAAAAAATTCACAAAAACGCTAAAAATTTTCGTGCGAGAATATTCCAACTAATCACGATGCGGGACATACCATTAGTGAAGCCGGCTGACCAGTGAGAAAACACCCCTACGAAATAGAAGTTTTGTGAATTCGGATCCTGGTAATAAACCGAGCAGAATGCGCCTAAATGTACAGGTGCCCACAAAATAATTCGGAGCGCCGGACAGGTGGCCGCTCGTCGGCGGAGCACATGCACCCCCGGAAAAATACAACCATGATCTGCGCGTGCGAGGCATACCTGGCAAGCAAGCCTCGCTCCCTAGTGTGTCTAGGTAGGCGTTACCTTGCGTTAAAAACCATGCTGTTAGTCCCTCTTAGCCCGTGACGACACATCGGGGGGGGGGGGGGGGGGGGGGAATAGTATGCAGCGGAATCTCTAGACGCACGCGTAATCCCTGTGGTGCGACCTTAATTAGCTCTCAGTTTGGAACCCTTAGTTCACTGTTATTAATTAGCGATGTTAAATGAACTCTGAATTTATCCTAATATAGCATGACCAGTCTTATAATGATACAGAGTCTTGATAATGAGTAATCTCTATTACTGTTCGCAACAGTTGATTACTTTTAATTATAGGTAATTTCATTTATTTAATTAGCAATACATTTTAGCACGCTTCCATAATGGTATCGTTTGATGTCCGTGTTTTGGTCTCGTTAATTACTCTAATTTCTTTAGTCTTGAGGCTCTTGAATTACAGTTACTTGGTGCTTAATTAAGATTTGCATGCTTCATTGAAGTGTAGGTGTGTGTAGTATGTCGCTTTCTGATTTTTGCTACTGCAAGCGTTGTCGGCAACGGGCGACCCGACGCTGACATTCCGCAACTAATGAACCAGTCAATCATTTCGCTTTCAAAAGCGCCGATGCCGATTAACGCGCATGCACGTGTGCGTATGCTCCACCGCCTGCACACGCGCGCACCGAGCGCTTGAGAGGCCGCATCCACACAGCCCCCCTGTTCAACGTGTGCTAGAAGGCAACCGACTCTATTCTTCTGCAGCAGGTCAACACTTATCTAGATGCACTGGGGAGCGAGGCGAGCTTGCTAGGGATATCGAGCATGCGCAGACCCTGGCACTATTCTTCGCCGGCGTGTTCCGGCGTTCCGAATTATTTTGTGCGAACCTGTACGGGATAGACTTATTGCCGGTTCTATATTCGAAGGCACCGTTTGGTTGTAAGAAAAAAAAATAATAATAAAAAAGTCAGGAAGACATCCGTTCGAAGTGGTTGGGCGCTGAAAACGGCTCACATTTATTATCAAAGCGGACTATTGTACGGAAGAGTGCATTATGATTCGTTATGGTACACTCCGTGCCCCAACTTTTCTAACGCGGCGCTTTCATACTGCCGAGGTGGCCACGGACTTCCTCTCTTCCTTTTGTCTGGCAAAAAGCCCCTGGTGCCCTCTATGTACGAGTAGGTGAGTTGGAAAAGAGAAAAGAGAAACAAGGTCGAGAGGAGAAACAGGAAACAAAAATGGGAAGATGCACTACCGGTGGCGCAAAACTTGAAACGGCATCTATACTCTTCGAAACAGACCTACCCCCGTATTCACTACCTCCATGTATGTGTGTTTTTTTTTTTCTTCTGTGGTTTCCATGCCAAGACAACGAGGTTCACCGCAATAGAGAACTTCCGAATAATTTTGGCCATTCGGGTTTCTTAACGCGCCTCTAAAACTGAGCATACTGGTATTTATTCATGAGTTTAACCCTATGGAAATGCACTCGCCATTGCTGGTAATAAAACCCGGTTCCATCGACCTTAGCAGCTCTACATCTTAGTCGCTATAAGCTGCCGTGACGTGAAGAAACTTTAGCCCTAAGCATTGTTGGGCCTAATCGTAATGCCTTCTCGCAATAAGCTGAGACGTATCCCGACTGAGGAAATAATACGAGTCAGCGTAACTCGGTTAAGTTCAAATGAAACAGTAAATTAAGTCATGGAACCTGTGCAAATAGCTCCGGTTCATAAGTGTCTTTCAACCATACGTGCCTCAGCAAATAAACGACTTCTTTGATGATTTCTTAGATGACTTCTGTCATGACTTCTGTCATGACTTCTGTCGCGTGTTCTAGCTGCGCCTTGCTGGTAAGTAAAATAGGAGGTTTTACACAATCAAACATTAAGTTAAGACCAACCCTCTGGCTAAATGGTCGAGTTTTTGTGTTTATTTGTTTTTTTTTTTTGACGGCTTAAAGCAAACGAAACTCCCAGAGACAACTGTGATATCCGACGGAACTTATTAACGCGATAGCGTTAGAGAGCTCTGGTCGCAGAAATTCCGCCGTCGGTGTCGGCACCGTTGGTTGTGAGCGAAAAATCGTCCGTGAGCGAAAAATCGAGAAAGAAGCAAATAAAATAAAATTTTCGGTCCCATTAAGGATCGAACCCGGGCCGTTCGCGTGGCAAGCAGGTGTCCTACCACAAAGCCACCATGTCACATGCGGACGCTTTGCAAAAAACCCTACACAAATGCCATTTAGTGCAACTGCTTTGCATGCAGCTGCTTTGCAAAAAAACACTACATAAATGCCATTTAGTGGAAGGAGTCTCCTTAACGCATTTTGTTCGACAGGTGTCACGACGAAAACGACCCCATTCGGCGATTTCTAGGCGCATTTGGGAGGCCATCAAACTACGTCGAAAAAGGCCGGGATAGTGCAGCCATCGCCGCTAAAAAGACACACGAACCTTCAAACCATAGAGTTTCCTACAATACTTACTAGAGGGAACTCTGGCGCTAGTGTCTATGGGAGCTGCAAAGCATCGCGCTTCAGCCAGCATGGGAATCATGGGTAGTACACGGATTTGTCTAAACTTCGTTCTTTCGGCTCCGTTTGGCTCCGCGTCGCCTGCATCCGCTTTGTCGCAAAACGAAGTTCAGCAAAAATCAGCAGTTTCACTTCACCACTTTAACTTCTTTAGGCTCGCCGATTCAAATCTGGTCACGAAGTCCACAACGATCCATTCTTTTATCCGAAAGAAAACCAAGACATAGCAATAAACAAAGCCACAAGTGCGTTTGAAGCCCACAAGCACGAAGACTAGGCAAATCCGTGTACTACCCATCATTCCCATGGTGGCTGAACGATCGCAGCGCCAGAGTTCCCTCTAGGTCATTTTAGGAAACTCTATGCTTCAAACAGCTCTAAAAATGGACAACTATGTCCATCTAGCGGAAAACATATCAAGCCAACGCAGGCTTTCTGGAGGAGGCGTTGATCAAGCGTTGATCAAGCAAACAGTAAACGCTAGATAAAGTGCTGTCATCTGTGACGCATTGTGCGACTTCATAGCCTCTGAGATGGCAAGCGCGCGGCGTGTATCTTGGAGGCCATGCGACTCTTGCTTTAGATCGAAAACCTGTATGTACCATTCGCTCGCGCGCACGCGCGCGTGTGTGTGTGTGTGTGTGTGTGTGTGTGTGTGTGTGTAACAATACACATTAATAAGTATGCACTTAGTGGTTGAAGTGCGCACTAGGGGCCGGATTTCGCTATTGCGTTCAACGCTTAAAGGCGGAGCTTAAGGCTCCTCCAATTTTTTGTTTTCAGCTCCTTTATTCGGCTTGCTCCATGTTTGGGCTGCTAGTTAATTGTTTACCAATTCCTGGTGGATACTAAAGCCTGGGTATGCGCTACTGCGACAAAAAATAACACGTCTGAAGTACTTATTGCATATAGGTACACGTGCCGCATACCACTCACCCGACTTATTTTCTCGGCGAGCACCGCATCTCGGTTTAGGGCCATCCATCTAACTGTCGTACGTAATAGAAATTACTGGTTAACCGAGCGCATGGGTCATTATTATGCAGTCTGTACAGATAACGACTCCTGGGTCTTCTTAGTGCCCTCGTGGCAAAAAAATCGGAGAAGGCTGTATCGTTTGTTGTCGTCGGCGCATCTCGACAGTCCGAGCGTAACGGGAAGAATGATTATAAGTTTATTGCACCACGCCTTATATACATGCGCGGATCAGGAGAGCGAAACACAAAGATCACGTGACTGATCGACACGTGTAGCGATATCATCCGATACATCCTCTTTCGTTTGAGAAAACAAAAATAGAACAGTTAAGTTCTTAATAGAAGATTAGCAAATATGACAGTCCACTGTAGAGGCAATGTTCACTGCACGTCACCTAGAAGCTTATCACGACACCTGCACAAAGTTTCTGTCATAGGTCAACCATTGTGGTGACCGCCTTCGTCTTGTTGACCTTCTCAAAGTTGTGGTGGTGCTTGCAGCATTGGGTGCATGTAGGGAACCCGGTCCCCTTATGCCATCTGCAGCTTGTTCGCCGAAGTCCTCACCGTTGGTGGAACCCGTTCGCCTTCGGAAGCTTTCACCGGTCGGAAGTAGGTGTTGCCGGTTGCGGCGGAGCACTCTTCCTTCCTCTGTGACTACGTGGTACGACCTGGGAGTGTTGCAGGGCTCGAGAACTTGTGCTTTGTTAGCCCATGACCTTGTCTTAACTCGAACGGTGTCGCCTGTGTTCAGTGGCGCTAGTGTTCTCCTTGGGGCGTTGCTCTGGCGATGCTTTCGGACCATAAGTTCTGGAACGGCCCGGGCATCCGGCAGCGTCGTTCGCAGTCGTCTTCCTTGTAACACCTCGGCAGGTGACGGGGCGCCCTCCATTGGTGTCGTCCTGTAAGCGAGTAATCCGAGCCAAAAGTCTTGTTTCGAGTCCGTTGATTTTTTTAGAATCCTCTTAACAACCTGCACACCCTTTTCCGCGAGTCCATTTGACTGTGGGTATCTCGGGCTTGAAGTAACGTGTCTAAAATCATACCGCTGAGAGAACGCCGCGAAGTCATTACTTGTGAACTGGGGCCCATTATCGGTACAAAGTTCAACTGGTATGCCGTACCTGGCGAAGATTGCACTCGCTGCTTCTATGACGGTTCTCGAAGATGTGTCTTTAAGCAACTCCACCTCGGGAAAGTTTGAGAGCGCGTCATAAAAGCACAAGTATGCCCTACCACCATATTCGAAAAGGTCAGCCCCTACTCGGTACCAAGGCTGGGGTGGCGCTGGGCGCATCTTCAGGGGCTCTGTCGGCTGTTTATATGCGTATTTCCTGCATGATGCGCATTTATGGCACAACGCTTCGATATCTTGGTTCAATCCAGGCCAAAAAACAAGCTCTCTTGCCCTCGCTTTGCATTTGTTCACGCCTAAGTGGCCTTGGTGAATGCGATCTAGCATTTCCCGCCTCATGGTAGCGGGTATTGCCACCTTACAGCCTTTCAAAAGTACGCCTTTAACTTGAGATAGTTCTGCTTGAAATGGCTTCCATTGGCCTTTGATATGCTCCCCGGACTCTAGGCTCTTCAGAACATCCTTAAGCTGTTCGTCCCTCTCTGTTTCTGCTGCCAACCGCTTCCATGTTCGGTCGCTCACTAAAGAAGACACCACACTCACCGCGTGGACTTCTACGTCATCGCTTTCGGTTCCGTCCGCTTGTCTGCTTGTGGCTCTCGAGAGCATGTCGGCAAGGACAAGCTGCTTCCCTGGAATGAATTGCAAGTCAAGGTCATAACGAAGCAGACGCAGGAAAAAACGCTGAAGTCTTGGCGGCATATCGCCTATTGGTTTTCGAGCAATAGTGATCAAGGGCCGATGATCGGTCTCTGCTATGACTTGGCGGCCGTAAATGAAGTGATGAAATCTTTCGCAGCCGTACAGCAGAGCTAACGTTTCTTTTTCAATTTGTGAATAACGTTGCTCTGTTTCGCTGAGCGCTCGTGACGCGTACGCGACCGGCCTCCACGTATCATTGTGGTATTGCAACAAGGCTGATCCAACCCCATTTCGCGACGCGTCGCACGACACTTTAGTTCTTAGCTGAGGATCAAAGATAGATAGCAAAGGTTCTTTGCTCAAACTGTCGCATAACTGCTTCCATTCTTGATCGTGGTTACTTGTCCATTCGAAAATGCGGTTCTTTTTGATCAGGCCCCTCAGTAGCGTTGTTCTTTCAGCGAGTGACGCCAAGAACTTGCCAAAGTAGTTGGCGACGCCAAGCATTCTTTGCACCGCAAGCCTGTCCACCGGCGTTGGCATCTGTAGCATGCAATTGATCAAGGATGGGCTTGGTCTGATGCCGTTTTTGTCAATCACGTCCCCGAGAAATTCTATCTTTTCGACCGCTATTGTGCACTTTTCTGGGTTGAATGTTAGACCGGCACGTTCGGCTGCTCGTAGCGCCGACCTAAGGCGCTCATTATGTTCTTCTATAGACGCACCCCAGATAAGGACGTCGTCCACGTACACTCTTACTCCCGGAAGCCCTTCAAAAATTTCATTCAAGGTCCTCTGGAAGACCTCTGACGCAGATGCTATACCAAAGGGCAAGCGCATAAACCGGTAGCGGCCGAATGGTGTTGTGAAGGTACAAATTCGGGAGGTTTCGTCATCTAGAGGGATCTGGTGAAATCCCGAGTTTGCATCCAGCCGCGAGAAAACTGTCGCCCCGGCGAGATCTGCTTCAATGTCTTCCCTGCGAGGCATTATGTAATGTTCTCGTTTTATGCACTCATTTATGTTTCGTGGATCAATGCACACTCGGATTTTTCCGTCCTTCTTTCGAACAATAACGATAGGACTCACCCAGTCTGTTGGCTCGGTCACTTTCGTGATAATTCCTGCCCGCTGCATGCGGTCCAATTCCATCTTGAGGGGTTCTTGTAAGGCCACTGGAACACGCCGTGCGGCCTGGACAACGGGTACGGCGCCGTCACGTAACACCATCTTGTATACTCGTTGCACGCACCCGGTTCCGGTGAACAAGTGGCGAAATTCGTCCACGATGCCTTCTTGGCTGCTCTTGGATACGCTGTAAACACGCGGCACGAGTCCCATGAGTTGGCATGCTTGAAGTCCGAGGATCGCTTGGCGCCCCTTCCGGACGACGAAAAAATCTAGCACTGAGGTTGTGTCATTGAGCGTCACCTCGGTACGTATGACGCCGACGTGCTGAATTGCACTTCCTCCGTATGAGCGTAACACGGCGCTACTTGGCTTCAGCGGTGGTTTAGGGCGCATCTTGAGGTAGCACCCCCAAGGCAGCAGATTTGCTTGTGCTCCCGTGTCGACTTTTAGGTCCACTGGCACGTTCTCAACTTGAGCTTCCACCGTCCAGTCGCGCTGACTTTTGCCTCGATTTGAAACGTCCAAAATGTCAAAGTTGTCTTCGGAGTCTAGGAGCTCGTGAACTTCCGTGGATGCCTTGCAGCATATGGCGAAATGGTTGCGCCTGTGGCACTTCCTGCACTTCATGCCGAAGGCTGGACATCTTCGTGGTGCATGCTCGCGCCCACATCTCAGACACTTCGAAAAGGCGTGTTCTCGTGGGAAACTTTTGCTATTAGGAGCCACGCCCACCGGATCTACTTGCTTCTGTTCGCGCGCCCAGATTTCTTCGTGCGCTGCTGCTGCTTCCGCAGCTTTACATGCCAGCTCTGCCTTTTGCAGAGTCAAATTATTATCTCTTAACAGCTTTTCTCGAAGGTTGCTGTCTGTGGTGCCGTATACGATTTGGTCTCTGATCATCGACTCCTTAAGGCTGCCGAAGTTACACGCCGCTGCCTGAGTCTTCAAGTCCCTTACAAAATGCTCGAAGGGTTCTCCCGGCGTCTGGATCCTTGAGCGAAATACATAACGTTCGTGCACTTCGTTAGTCTGTCCGGCAAAATATGCATCGAACTTCTTCACGACGGTTTTGTAGTCTTTGCTGTCCTCGTCTTGCTGGTATTCGAACGTGTTAAAGATCTCAATGGCTTCCTCACCTGCGATACTTAAAAGGAGTGCAGTCTTTGTCGCTTCCGTTCGAGGCTTGCCACTGGTCTCCGACGCTGTCAAGAAGAACTCGAAGCGCTGCTTGAAGCCCTGCCAGTTCTTGCTGATATCCCCATTAGTACGTAGCGGGGGCGGTGGCTTCACAAAATCCATGTTGTACGTGTTTAGGCCCTTGCTTCACTTCTGACACCATGTATCGTTTGTTGTCGTCGGCGCATCTCGACAGTCCGAGCGTAACGGGAAGAATGATTATAAGTTTATTGCACCACGCCTTATATACATGCGCGGATCAGGAGAGCGAAACACAAAGATCACGTGACTGATCGACACGTGTAGCGATATCATCCGATACAAAGGCCGGCAAGAGGTCACATGTGAACCACGATTACAAGAAAACGAAGCACCCCCCCCCCCTCGTATACCCTCCCCACCCGCCTTCCTGAGCCAGCTCCAATTATGACATCGCGCTCATACAAGCACACACGCGACGCATTTCGGTCTTTCGACATTTTAAACTTGCGCTGGCGGAATTCTGGCGAGGGTGGGCGGTAATTAGGCTTAGCTAACGTACGTGCCAGTATGGTTGTGTGTGCGTGCAAACGTGAAATGGGGAGAATGCGAGCCGGCCGCATTGAAGAAATGAAATGATCACCATTAAAAGGAAAAAGTGGGAGCGTACGCGCTCAGGGCCGGTCGGCGAAACCTAAATGCGTACGCATTCGTCCCGACAAGGTGCTCGAGATCTCACGAAACGAAATGCTAATGACGCGAGCCGAAGAAGAAGAACTGGTGCCCGCGCTCTGTGCAGCTCATTTTCGTTTTCGCGTAGAGGAAGCCTTACACGCGAAAAGTGTTTCCTGCTGGAGTAGTATATAGTGGCATGGCGCCGCTCTGGTATACACACACGCGCGCGCGCGCGCGCGAAACAAAGAACGCCCTTTCCCAAACTGCTGCTGCCTGCCATTCCAGCGCTGGTCAACCCGCATCTCATCGCGCATCTTTTGGGGTCAGTTAATCCGGGCTCGCGCGTAGGCTGACCGCGCGAAGTGAAACGAAAAAGGGAAAAAAAAAAGAGAAAACAGAGAAAGAGGAAACGCGAAGACGACAACAACGGAGGAGCACTGTCGTCCGTCTCCCCGAGAAGGTGATTTGCAACAGTCCCCGCGAGCCCCCGTGCACTTTGCAACGAGCATTAAGGCGGCGGTACGGCTGCGCAGATCGTGGCCCCGTCTTTGCCCACACGAGGAATTACACTCCTTCCTACCCTGCTTTGTGTTCGACTCCGCGCACGTGCGTGAGTGTGCGCGTGTGTGTATGCGCGCGCATCTTTAAGCGCGCTTGTATGATCCGGCGCGAAGCTTTTGTCTGGCCTTTTTCGGGCTTCCGAAGGTATGAACCGGACACTCTCGGGTGCTCCGGCGCATATACGACTAGACCATTTAGATACCCTCGCTTGGCGAATAGAGACGTTTCGAGGAGAAGGAAGCAAGGCATCAGGTGTCCGTAGCCTGACATTAGGCTACGCTTAACGGCTCCTGATTGCCGCTTTCCTGTTTAGGAGAGCGAAATAAGAAAGAAAGAAAAATGAAAAGAACGCCTCAGTGTACAGAGACGAGCGGAAAGTGAACGGAAGTGCTGATGGATACTTTAACACGTGACTTCACTCTGTTCTTTTTTTTTTTTAACGTTGATATCTGCTGAACGCAGACTACAACAATGCTTCTACGCTTATTGCTGCCTAAACTTAATACGAGTAGAAAGAAAGAAACATGGGGAAGATGGAGAGAATATTGTAAGTGTGGTGTCTTGCACACTAATCAGCGTCGCACGTATAATGCTGCTGTAAGCGACTGTAGCCAGTAGTGGCCCAAGGAAGTTCGTTATTACGCACGAATCACTGCACCAGCATCTTTTCGGAGACTGTCAGACGACGCTGAGAGGGGATGCAGTATACCTGTTGTGCCCTTGCGATTGTTTGTATATAGCTGGACTGCTTCGATGAGGACTCACGATGGCGTCACTGCTGATACGACTTTCTCCTCTCCGTCACTGCTGCATCATTCAAAAAGCCCTCATGGGGATCAGTCCTTCAAGTACAGGCTGCTTACGCTATCGCCAGTGCGTGAAAGCTGTCCTTCACTGAACGCGCCTTTTTTTTCTTTAAGGCCGTTCAACCGCTGTCACATTTCGCTGTAATCGCTTTAGCCGAAGTAGTAAGCATTCCGTACTTCTGAACAAACAAGTCGCGCTCAACATCGTAATCACGTCCAACTTACAGTATATCCGCTTAGAATCAACATTACAGAAATAGGGACCGCGATGTTTTACCGCCGAACAGCTCTGACGTCAATAACGCGGCCATTTCGCAAGCCCAGTGGCAAGATTTCAGCCTTAAGGTATGGCTGCATGGAACGCTTCCGCTAGCAGCCAGCGCCCAATTCGGCTGTTCGATGTACGCACACGTGCAGTATACTCGACTACTTTCTCTCTCTCTCTTTCTCTGTCGTCGCCCCAAACTCGTCCATCCTATGTGACCGATTAACGACACAGCCTTTTATAGAGGCCTTAAGGGCGCTACAGGGCGGGGCGTCGGGCTCCTTTTTATAGCTCCAAAGCTATAAGCGTTGTAATAAGGCCTGCCCAGTCTGGCTAAGTTCTCCGGGTCTCGCTGCCCTCTGCCGCCTAAGTTTCCCTTCTTCTGCGAGCACACAGCCGCAAAGCTGTGGCATCTTGAAGTGGACGGAGTGCAAAAGTTGTGGTCGTTAAACTATACCGCGGTCACAATCATACCTAAAAATAGAGAATGAAAGAAATATTGTAATAGTAAAGCGCGAAATGGGATGGAAAGAAAGGCTTTTACTCTTCGCCAACCGCGGCACGCAAAGTTACCTGCATGACCGGGCAGCCGCATGAGATATCGCGGGCGCACGCATTGCGAGCGAGTATACCGTTATAATTTGCGCGCCGGCAAAAGCAGAGGTGTATTTCTGGATCGCGGACCTACCTGGCCGGGCGGCTGGCCAGTCTGGCCAGCCGGCCAGCCACTGCCCCGCAGCTTTTCCGAGCAGCGGCGGCGGCGACTCGGGAAAGCGAGCATGTATAGAAGTTCGTGGCTACTCGCTTTCGCATCACTCCGGTTTCTCCGCTGTCGGCTATGACCGCCTGGCACGCCACGGGAGTCATGGGAAAAAATCTCGCTCGTACGACGCCTAACTAGATTCCACATACACGAAGGCTCTAGTTTACAGGATACCAGACCCTTCTAGGGAGAGGAGTTTGCTTACTCAAATAAATTCGGAGGTTTGGCGAGCCAGTACCCACATATGATCTTACTAATAATAATAATAATAATAATAATAATAATAATAATATCTGGGGTTTAACGTCCCGAAACCACGATTTGATTATGATAGACGCCTTAGTGGAGGTCTCCGGAAATTTCGACCACCTGGGGTTCTTTAACGTGCACGTAAATGTAAGTACACGGGCGTCAAACATATTCGCCTCCACGCATATGATGTTGAGCTATGCTGTAGTGGTGTATCCGGGTTAATCTTGACATCCCGCGCTTATTTAACGTGCACCTAAATCTAAGCACATCTGCGTTTTTGCCTATCGCACCCGTCGACATGCGGCCACCGCAACTGCGTGTCAACTAAAACGCACTTGTGGCGGCCGCATCTACGTGTTAGTTGACACGCAGTTTTCGTTGAAGGGTGTTTTAGCTGGAGGGCGTTTTAGTTGAAACGGCGTCCAGATTAGGAGCACTACACCGTATACCCGCCGAGCTACAACGGTGGGTACGTTTCATTGGTAAAACAATGACGTTTTAGTACTAATGTACTAAAGCGCCGCAAAAGCACATATGGTGCTCCGAAAGCGATTGTGGTGTTTATGAAGGTTAGCAGGCCTTTAAAGAAGCTTTGCGAGTGGCTTTATTGTCGTATGTCTGAGTGTGTGTCTTTGCTTCACGGGATTAAAATCGAGTTATGGTCCCACGTGCCAAAACGACGATATCATTATGAGACAAGCCGTGGGCGATTACAAATTGGTTCTGACCATTAGCACTGAGAGGCGGGCGAATTTCTGCTGATGCATCAGAAGGGGGAAAAAAATAAAAACAGCGCGAAAACACGTAGACGAGCAATGAAACCACAAAAACCGGCGCTGTGTTATTGTCGTTTCCCGGCTCATTTGCGTATTTAACCCGCAAAATCAGAACAGAACAAGCGCGTTCATCGATGCTTATACTCGGCTCGAACCTTTTCCTATGTAAATACGTGAAACTTTGACGTGAACGTTCCTTCGCACATTCGCCCCTTTCGTGCTCTTTTGCACGCAAGTCTCATACACAGTCTCAAGTGTCTTAGTGTGTGGACGTTTCTTTAGATACAGTCCTCCACGGTGGTCTATAGTGGTTATGGTGCTCGACTGCTGACCCGCAGGTGGCGGGATCGAAACCCGGCGGCGGTGTCCGCATTTTCGATGCAGGCGAAAATACCTCGAGGCCCGTGTGCTTAGATGCAGGCGCACGATAAAAGAACTCCAGGTAGCCGAAATTTCCGGAGCCTTCCACTACGGCATCTCTCATAATCATATCGTTGTTTTGGGACGTTAAATCCCAACAATTAATATTAGTTTGTTTATACATACAATATATTTTCGATGGCATTTAGTCGATGAAATTTTATAGACCCCAATTCTTTTCGCCACTTGTAGTTGGCAGCCATATCTTGCCGAGGGCTGAGGGTAGGGTGAAAAGTGGGATTACATTCTGTATCATACGGGTGGTGGAAGACGGCAGTGAAATGACGTTCTGTGGAGAAAATATCAGGGTGGGGAACCTAATAGGCGAGCGGAGGCGCGCATCTTCTTTTTTCATGGCTGTTTCTTATAGTCCTCGCGCGCTCAGTTGGTGGCGCCACCGCTCTCCCGAGTGCGCAGCGCCAATGCGGCCACTTCGCGCATTTTGTCCCTGTTCTCCTCCCGGCGCGTACCTCGAAGTTGTGTGTGGCAAACGTCGATGCGTGAAAATGTGAACGCAAAACAAGCCCTGCTTGCTTTTTTGCGGCTACGGACGGATAGCAAACGTTGAGGAATACTTCAAACAAAGTAGTTCGCTTCGGCGTGGCGACTTGTACGCCGCTAATCACGTTTACTGCGTGAGGTAAGAACTCCAAGTGCCGTCGGTCCGTCGAAAATATTCGGAAAATGCGTCGCACAAATAAAAAGCGTGGAGTACGACGAGCGTTTAGAAGCGAGTAAACTTTTTTCTTGGCGTACGATAGAGAATACTTCTTATCGGCAGCCTCGCGCGTCGCTTGTCCTGTGACCGGCGCGCATTAGCAGAAAGCGGGGATAGTTGAAATGACATATTAGCAACGATAAAAAGATAGAGACCGCATGAAGTTCCCGTCTTTTAGTTTTCTAGCGTTGTTGGTACGTCAAACACTTTGCTAAATTATATTTTTGAACATGTGCAACTGTGTTTTTTGTCTAGGTCGTGCGATCATGAAGCCGATCCTGAGGCCCCTCAGATACAGTCGTGCACAGCCGACAAATTGGGCACTGCAGAGTAGTGTCTTGCGCCGCAATCGTTGCCACAAATCTCCGTTCGGGCGAACAGTAAATAAGAGGATCAAGGGAACCAACAATGTGTCAATATTACCTGGGGCAGTAGCGCAGGCAGAACTTTTTTTTTTCGGTGGGGGTTAAATCATACTTTATGTATCTTCGTCCGTGCGCGTTTCAATGTGTGCGTGTATACATAATATACATACACATGCAAAATTTAAAAAAAATTCGGGAGTAAGGGCGAGGAAGGGTGTCAGTAACCAGTGACTTGGATAGAAATCGAAAGAAACTGTGCCAAGACAGGACCAGTTTGCTTATCGGGCGCGCCGAACGGCTGCGATCCAACGTTTTTGCCGATCAGCCTCGTACGAATTCCATGGAAAATGATAAAATTGCACCTTCGGCAGTCTCCCGGCCATGTTCTCGTAGCTGTTATGACATGCGAACTCGCAAGAGCAGATAGAAGTCGACTTTTTTCGCCGCGTACACACGCTTGCGCTGCTAGGGGTCATTGCCAACCTGCTGCGGCCAAGCGCGGCGGTACGGGGGGAACAGGGACATTTTGCCAGCAGCCGCCGCAGTGGCGCTGCATATCCGATTTGAAACAGCAGCGCACGAGGCCTATTAGCGAGCCGCTTTCCCGTCCTTTCTGCGGGGAAGGGGTCCGTCCGGTATGGCTCGCTGTCCGACCGGCCACGCGACCAGGAAGGAACAGTCCTTTGCGGCGTCACAAGAGCACCAACGAGAACCGAGAAAAGCGCGCCACTGCCGCTATCGGAGCACACATACATGCGCGAGAGCGTCGTCGCTTTTGCGAGATGCGGAACGATATATATAAAGCTCCGGTCGTGTGTGTACTGCTCTGGTATCCTGCGGCCACGAGCCCTGGCTTTTACTTGTCATTTCATTTCTTTTTCTTTCTGCTTTTCGGGACTCGCCGCCCCGCTGCCGCGTCCATTGCGTCGTGACGTCTCGCGGGCTCGGTAATAATAAACCTGACCGGATTCTCGACTGCCGCCAATTTTTTTCCTCCACTCGACTGGTTGCGTCGGCTGGGGCTCTCCTGCATGGAGCTCGCTTGTCGGTCATGTTCCGTCCGGCTCCGTCGGTCCGCTGCGGCCAGTTACGCCCGAGTGGGCATCAACGCGCGAGTGAATTTCACTTTATGGCTGCCTAAGAGATAAGAATCATCCCACTGAAAAAAATCTTGCACTAATGTATACTATAAAATGGATTAGAAGTGAAAAATGAGCTAGTTGGTACAAATGCATCTTTCGGTCGGTGCAGCGCTCAGGTGGACGAGGAAAAAAAATTTAAAAAAAGCACCGGACAGGCGCTGACTCGCAACTGAAGTTTTATTCGGAAAAGAACATTCATATATAGCAGGAGATACAACAACATCATTTTGAAAAAAACACAATAAAAAGAATAAGAAAAGAGACAACAGAATGACAGATTAACGTTAACACGACATTACATTTTGCAAGTGTTACTCGGGTACAAAAATTCTGCATCGCTGAGTGCAATCGACGGCAGGCTGACATGCATGTTGCCTTTCCTTCTTACATGAAATCCCTCCATGACTTCCCTGGCGATTTTTTTTCTCTCTTTCTTTATTTTTTTTGTGTGTGGCGTGAAAAAATCACCGAGTCACGTTTTAGTCGCGTTATACACTTCAAGGAATAGTCATTAAATATCTGCGTGGAAATTAAGATGGCTATAAATATTCAATTTCTTCATGACTGAACGTTCTGCAGTTCAGATCGAAGTCGCTACTTCTTTACCGGTCACAGCGGGCACAATTAAAATCGGTGAAGTTTAAAAAAAATGCGCGTTAAATTAAACGTCCGCTCACGTTCGGAGAACTTCAGGCGCTCAATATCAATTCGGTGTTCCTTATTACAGCATCCCCATAATCAGGTTGTGATTCGGGCACTTCCAAGCATAATAAAACAGTATAAACAATTATGTATTCTGGTTGAGCTCCCACCTTTCTTTTCTTCCGTCTCTCTCTATCTTGCACGTAGATCTCCCGAGCTTTGTTTCAAGTATTTTTTTTTTGTGGTACTGTTGCATTTGCTCCGAAAGGTTGAACGAGGTACAACCCACATACTCTATCGGACTGCACGGTACATTTCTCACTTTATCGTATGATATTGCCCTGCTGTGCCTCTGTTAGATTCAAGAAGCACAGCTGGCCAGTTAAGTGCGGCACGGATAAAACTTATTATACAACGAATCCCGAGAGTTACCGGTGTTTCTCTTAACTAAAGGGAAGTATTCACGTGATGTCAGCGTACGCCATTTTGTTGCGTGATTCGCAGCTTCCACAGGTTCTCCTAGAGGTAAACAGATCAAGATAAGGGGCAGTTTTTCACTGCGCCGGCTGTACAACGTGCAGAGGTAGCCTCGTACACTTCTGTGCATGTCCGCTAATTATTTGTGCCCCGACCGTGCAGTCAAATACGGACGCAGTTCGGAGACACGTGCGAGCAAGGCTTCACGAATATACGCTGAACGAAGTGCTTCGAGAAAGAGCGCGCGCGATTTCAAACAGGGATAAAAACACCCCCACGTTCGCACGCAGCCTCTCGTCGCTTCCTCGTCGTCACTGTGCACCGTCTGTGCCTGCAGCAGTGTTTTCCCGGCACTTCTCACGACCGCCGTTTCTCCGAGCAGGCAGATAAACGAATGGAACAATTATGCGCAGAGGGGGGGGGGGGGCTTGTTCGCGAGTTGCTGCTTCTCGCATAAACTCCACCCAGCCTCCGGCGTGTGGGAAGATGGATGGGCGTAGTTGATGAGGTGCCCGGGAAGCGCCCGACGAGCGATGGAGACGGAGCGGAGCGGCTCGGGACCAGAGAAAGCAAACGCTGCTCCCACTGCTCTAGACGCACTATTGTGCGAAAACATGTGCATGTCTAAAGCGAGAACTCGAGGAAGCGGCACGTGTCTTCGGAGTTCGCGTTCTCTCTGTACGCGTGGACCGAGCCACATAGTTTTCTGCAAACACTGCAAGACGCAACTCTGGAGCTAGTGAGCTTGAACTTTGAACTCTACTTCATATACAGTTTAGAGGGGAACAGGCAAAAGACGCTGTTCGGCGTGTCTAGGTCTGCTTTCCTTATTGTCAAAACGTAGCTATACGTGCCTGATTGCGACCCATGAACGTATGTACAGGTATAAATGTACACATAAAGAAAACTTACTTAACCAGTTCCACCCAGTGTGAAATCTCAAGAAACCCTGGAGCCGTGGTTCTCCCGTGTTTCCCTTGTGAGTACCGCTTCGTCAGCGACGGAGGCGTTTACACCATCTATGGTTGTATCTGGGAACGGGAATGTGACCAGCGCGGACACTCATATCTCGTCAGCCTCAGATCTAGAACAGCTAAGGTGATAAAACAACGCGTGTTTAGAAAACGTAACACCTCATATCGAATTACTTTTTCGCAGCAGAAAAGGACAGACAGTGTTATATCGTGCATAATAATTATGACAGCATAATAATTATGTAAAACATGCGTTTCAGAGAAGTTAAGAAAAGACTGTTAAATACAGAATGAAGGGGACTTCTCTTTCACCTAAAGGCGACATCAATATAGATTCATCCATAAATACGTCACTGCGCGCAGCTGCAGCTTGGAATACAAAAACACAAACAAATACATTGAAACGCATACTTGAATAAAAGTATGAATAAAGTAGTTGGCTTTGATTGTAAGCTGTGTAACTTTACCACAACAACGAGCTTAAGGAGAGAACCTCTGGCCAGCGCCAACTTCGAGGATCAGATGCGGCGTGTCACGAGGGCACAAGTCGTGGACTGAGCTCGAGTCATCTCCGAGTAAACTCATCGCTTCGAACACTGTTCGGCAAAATAAAAATGTTTTTTTCTCTATATGTACGTATCCGTAAGCGTGAAGGCTCAGCGATCTTGGCGTACAGATTCACCTTTACTTTATTCGTGTCGCTTTGAGCAGCTGTATTTGCCTATACACCATATTAAACCACGTTTACAGTTCTACTACTACCAGTAGCTTGACAAATGCTGCGCAAAGTTCATTAAAGCAAAAATAAGAACGGCCTTGGCGCCGAACGCCATGGTGAAAAATGTGGGCAGAGCCGTGTTTTTATTTGGATGGCGTGCTCTTTCCGTCAGCATTTTTTTCTCAGTCTTATTCAGTTCCAAATTTGTTCCTTCTCTTACCCACCACAATCAGGCAGATCTACACAAGAAACCTGCACACTCTGGATGAATTAGCAGCCAAAAACGAAGACTTAGCTCTTTGAAAGTATATGCTGCGTGGGGGAGGCAAATTTAATGTTTTACGGGTCCGCTTACGGAAACATCATTTAGAAAAGGATGTCTAAATTGTATTCCAGCAAAAACACGCTGCACAGTAACCGAACTTTTCGATAACGCATGGCAAGTATACACCTAGTGCAACGCCCTGTTGCCTACGATGCAACAACGGTGTGCACATTAAAGATGACTTCCCCGTTTGGAATATGTTATGCAGGCAATAAATCGCGCCGTGATTCGTGGCGTTTCGAAAGGAAAGATCTCTTCTGCTGAGCAAGAAAAAGCGATAAATTACGCGCCCACTATAACGCTGTCGACACTGAACGAGGCGTGAAGTATGTTGTGAATGAGTAGCGGAGACAAGCGTAAGTGCCGTTATGTCGAGAATGAATAAGTGTAAGTCCTTCATCTTATGAGTGATGGCGTCTATACCGACAACACTCATAACTCACGTGTCACGTCATCGCGGCAGGCATCTCCCGCTTGCGTCCATACTTACGGCACCGCATCTTACTTTGAGAGCAGTTATAAAACACGTATGGTGCGCTAGGGCTGATAGCGATCCTGAAGGAGGGTCGCTATCAACATTTGCGGAGGAGGAGGAGGAGGAGTGAAGCAACAAAGAAGCGTCCTCAGGCCAATCCTTCACAAGCGGTTGCTTACGTTGGCGCTTCTCCAACGGACCTTAACTCCTATCGTCCCATTGCTCTTCTCAATTGCGTAGGAAAGCTTATGGAGAAGATGGTATTGATGCGCCTGGACTGGTTGCTGATGAACAAGAATGCATACCCTCCACAAATGTCAGGGTTTCGAAAGGGCCGCAGTAGCATCGACAATGTGATTCGTCTCATTAACTGCGTAAAACTCAACAAAGCTACGGGCAACATCACTATCGGCGTATTCCTCGACATCAAGGGAGCGTTCGATAACGTGACTCACGAGTCCATCCTATACGCCCTTAAGTCTGTCGGAGTTGGCGGTCGTATGTACCGCTGGATCTTGGACTACCTCACTGATCGGTCAGTCTACATGTCCACAAGAGAAGGTGACACAGCCCCGCACACAGTGCATCGAGGAGTTCCCCAGGGCGGTGTTCTAAGTCCAACCTTATTCAACATCTCTCTCATTGGACTGGAGAAGTGTATCCCTGCATCGGTCGAAATCTCTCTCTATGCAGATGACATTTGTATATGGAGCAGTGGTCGCAACAGACGTGTCCTACGAGCAAGACTACAAAAAGCTCTCAATTCAATCGAAAAATTCTTACTCGGGCGAGGTCTAATGATGTCACCAGAAAAATGCGCCGCCGTTGCTTTTACGAGGCGTGATGTTTCGCGCTATACGTTAAAGGTAGCGAATTCTCCCATTCGGTATGTGCAAAGTCACAAGTTTCTGGGAGTGACAATCGACAGGCTAATGACATGGACGCCCCAAGTTCGAATACTAAAGGAAAAAGTTGCATCATATGCGAGCATCTTCCGCATGTTATCAAGCAACGCCGGGGGCTGCTCCGTAAGTGCCCTGCTGCGAATGTATACGGCTCTCTGTGAAGGTCTTCTAAGATACAGCCTTCCTGCGTTACATGGCATTTCACAAACCAACATACAAGCGCTGACTGGAGCTCAAGCGAAAGCCCTGAGAGTGTGCCTTGGCCTACCAAAAAACACATCAAGTATTGGAACCCTTGCCGAAAGCAGACGCCTATCAGCTGCAGTGCTTCTGCAGCAGGAGTTTCTTCGAGTTCACTTGCGTTATGCCACCAGAATGCCGGGTCATCCGCTTGCTTCAGACAGCAGTCTTGTGGTGCGGAGCTTGCTTCCGCTGCATTATGAAAGCGCATCAATGCCTACAGAGCCATCGTGGAAAATTCCTTCGTGGTCAATAATCACTTTTGTGCCTGGGTTCAAGAACAAGAGACGTACACCCGGACCAGCACTAACATATTTCACCCTACAGCACGTGGAAAATAATTACAGGGCTCACCGTCATATTTACACTGATGGCTCTGTTACACCTACATCGTCTGCAATTGGTGTCTGGATTCCATCTGCCAATGTCACCATCTCTGCCACTCTTAGTCACCGCACTTCATCTACAGCGACTGAACTGGCTGCACTACGGGCTGCATTTAATTACATTGTAGATCAGACAGCTGAGTCTTGGGTCATCTTCACCGACTCAAGAGCGGCGCTGCAGTCTCTGAAGTCCCCAAGCACGCAAGACCAACTCGTCATGGACATCAAATATCTATGCAACAAAGCCTGTGACCTCCATCACCGCATTGCTCTGCAGTGGATACCTGCCCACTGTGGAATACAAGGCAACGTCCATGCTGATGACGCTGCCAAAGCTGGACATGACGCCTCGAGAGAAATCATCAAGATACCTTTCTCGAGAAAAGATGCCGCGACAATCGTATCGGCACACGCTTGGCGGCTCCAGCGATCCCTCTGGACAGATGCTAATCACCAGTATGGACCACTTTACAAGATTGACCCATCGTGTAACTTTGATATGCCGCGAGACCTAAACAGGCAAGATGAAACATGCTTGCACCGCATCAGACTGAACGTCGCATACACCAACTACTTCAGGAGCAAGATTAAGCTGTCGGACTCACCAATGTGCGTCCAATGCAACGTCCAAGAAGATTTACATCATGTTCTTTGTGAATGCAAGCGATACGCATCAGAGAGACAGTCTCTGAAGGCAGCCTTGCATCTTCAACGGGGATCGTGCTTAGAGTTGCGACATGTTCTGGGCCCATGGCAAAGCAGCACCTGTGCGCTACGTGCCACGAAAGCGCTGTTGAATTTCTTGCGGGCCACGAGCCTGAACCAAACTTTGTAAACTTGTGTGACTGTATGTGTTATGTGGTTATCACTGTATATATCATAATCGTCACCCAGCACCTGGAGTAGCATGTCAGGCGAACAGCCAGGCAAACATCTCCAGCTTCATTAAAAGGTTTATCTCTCTCTATCTATCTCTCAAGAAGCGCATGCAGCAACGTCCCTGTTGTACGTGCTGGAATTCAAACGAGAAAGAAGCGTTAACTAGTGCCCGATCGGAATCCGAAGAATACTTTTTGGTAGAACAAACAGAGAGAGAGAAAAGGTTTATTATGGCAGAAAAGCTGAGAGGTCGGCCTGAATCAATGTTCTGGCCTGCTACTCAGCAAGCAAAACGTCGATCTGTATGTCAAGGCTTTTTATGACCATAAGGAGCTGTACAATATCGCAGCCTAGACATTAATCAAGATCAGATGACCAAGGAGTGGAAAGCGAAATTCTTGAGTGCAATTGATGTGGCAGAAGCTTATTAGCTCAAGCAAGCTTGGCGAATGTTTCGCTACCCGGTTTCGTAAGAGTTACCTATATGAATATTCCCCATTACAATTACTGAAATACTATAATCGTTTTTCTTCGTCCATGTCCTTCCATCTATTAATCAGCTTTCTTTCTATTTGCGGGACGTCGCACCCTCGAGAAGTGGGTCATTTCAGAGGCAGAACCTTATGCGCAGCGCGTGACGATAGATTCAGTATCTCGTTTAATTAGTCTTGCAAGATCAGGTAATAACATGATATTCTCGAGCAAGAAAATTTGATTGCATAAACGATGGCGAAGTTCTACTTCTTTCCTGTGGAATAGGTGCTGAAAAATTTGAACCCAACTGCACCAACAGCGCGAACAAGCCATTCCCGTGAGTTTTAAATCAAAACACAATTCAGTACTGCTGGAAGCAGAAACGTTCCTGAACTAAGTACGATACTTTCCGAGTCGTCGTCGGTTTGCTGGAATTTCCTTTCTCGAGCTTTATACTTTAGCGTGCGATACAGACTCAGTTCACGGTCCAGCACTTCCATCCGACTCTCTACGGTGTGGGAGGCCTGGCGATGCCACCGCATCTTCCACGCAGCAATGCAACGCACGGCTGCCGCAGGCGAGAAGAAGGAACGCGGCTAAGGCCGCGGAAAACGGGAGTGCCGCGAGTGCGCGTATCGTTCAATGAAAAATTCCCAGGAGGCACGCCTGCACGGCAATACTGAAGGCTCGTAGCAGCCCGAGGAAGTAAACAAGCGGAAAAAAAAATGCGCAAAAGTCTCGCACGAAGTGCACGGGTGTGTGCGCACAACAACCGCATTCCTGCGGACCCAGGGAGTCCCAGTGGAACTCTCACCGCAAGCGGGCTGGACGTCTTCGCCAGTCGGGCTCACACCGATGCTCGCGCCGTGCCGTGTTGCTGTAAGATCAGCCAGCCGTTGCGTCTTCCTCGAGACGAGCACCGGCACAGTTCTATGGCGGCGGCCCTTTTATTTTGCGGAAACGAGGTAGTACCAAGGAACCTGACGACACCTTCCCCCGTCTTTGCCGGCCTTGCAGAGGCGCTGTCTGCATACGGAATCTCCCGCCAAAGAAGCATGGCGACGGGGTGAACAAACTCCTAAGGCGATTTTAAAATGAAGGGTAGAAGGAAATGTGTTGGCTGCCCGCTGAGCGGATGTGTTTAATCTCTGGAGAAAAAAAAAAGAGCGTGGCACGTCAGGCGTGTCTTTCACGCTTCGAGTGACCTTGTTCACTGGGAACTTCAGCAATATTTACACGCGTAATTAAGGGTCAACATCGACGCCTGCAAAAGCCCAAAGGTACGTTGCATCCCATTTGTAAATATTAGTATCTGATTCACTTGCACGCTTCATATGTTTTTTTTTATTATTCCACCTTTTTTATAATTTCCTTCCAGGTGGTAGCACGCGACAAGACCGCATGCTCAAGCAGGAAACTTCCACTGAAGATAATTTTCTACGGTAACCTAACGCACCTACGGCTACAATGTGTCTTTTAGCTTCATTGTTTTCGTGTGGAAATTGACCTTCATCTACCCGATACTCCGTTTAAGGCAAAACAATACTCGATAGAACGACGTGAATGCAATATACCCTCGCGTTTATTGCGATCAGATTGCAAACTGGTATTTGTAGTTCATATTTCATACCTACATGTTCCTGCTGCCATTTTCTTTCTATTTGGTACGCAGCCGTATATCACTGCGATGGCCACTAAACAGTTCTTAGGTGCCATCAAGCCGCGGACGACATCTCGTGACGTCATGAGTATTTGAACGACGGCGCGATCTGTATCGACCACTAAAGCTGTAAACTTACCTGGATGTTACTCCGTGTCCCGAAGGATACCATCTGGCCATTGCCGGCAAAGGCAACCATGTTAAAACATTCGAAAACACAGTGGCAGTTTGGTAATGTCTGTTCCGTTCTAATAAATTGTTATTGAACGTTAACCGTCTGCGGTATAAAAAAATTTTTTTCTAAACACACTTCACACGTGTTGCGCTAATGGGGACAGCTGTGTGCTCTGCCATTGTAGAGCACATACAATGCTCTAAGTGGTTCACACTTTTGTGAATACCGTAAAATGCCGAGCAAGCGCACCCCCCCCCCCTTACGGAGAAGAATAACCCGACCAGATTGGGAGGTGGGGCGCTTGCTCGGTCCCGGACCAAAATTCAAGATGGCGGCGGGAGAGCCACTAAAAATAAAATATGCCCATCCATGTTTCTAAATATATGCTTCATTTATTTACTGTTTTTATTCCTCCTCGTCACTGTCAAACCATTGAAGCAGCGACCGGTTTGACCAATACACGACCGGCCACATGACATGACAACGGTATTTCATAAACAACATTAGATACGCATTCAGTGTGCTCATTCTTGTGGTTCTTTTTACACAAGCGATGCTCGTCTTGAAAAAAAAGGTGCCCGCAGTGGAGGAGGGGGAGGCGGGCGCTTGCTCGGTCACTGGCACTAATTTCAGATCTCCCGAAAAAGGGAGGGGGGCGCTTGCTCGGCATTTTACGGTACACCAATACGTGTTTATAGAGCCATCCGACGAAAATCAACACACGAGCTTTTCGTGGACCAGTGGCGAGAGCAACAAGTGGTACTCTTCTTTGTCTTCCAAGCACTTCCGGTCGAACAAATACATCCGGTTTTCCGAATATTCAGAAAAGGTATTCTAAAACATAAAAATGAGGCGAAATCTATGGATCTGAATCAAGTTAAGAGTTATATCGGATATATATCACATCGCAACATAAGTTCACTTAAGATAAACGCCAATGAACTGCCAGGATAATTAACGACAGTTAATTGAGTGTGTTCATTGAAAGAGCAGACGCTTTTCTTGTGAACAGCTGAGATCGTTGCGGCACCTGGCGGAGCACGTATCAATCACGCGCTTTTTTTTCGACGTGGCCTCAGAGATCAGCTTCGGCAGTGCGGAATACACGAGGGCACATGAACGCCCAGGATCGAGGGCCACTAACAGACACCGAAGTCAAGGATTACGGTCGCCATGAATTTTTTTTTTTTTTTTGCAGTTCTTTCCATTAACGGGTCCACCTGGTTTCGGTGTAAAAGCGGTGCCGGTTCTCTACGTAGCATCCCGGAACGCCTGGTAGAGACAACAAGGTCGAGGTCGAGCCGAAGTGAAAAAGAAAGAGCAGGATTGCCTGGCGCTGTTGGCTTAGAAAAAAAAAGAAAGAAAAAAAACGCAGTTTTTTTTTGCTTTAGTGGGTGGACAGGACAACTTGCAGAAAGTAAAAACCAAAGAAGCGAGGGCATTCACTGTAAGCACGAGGAAGGCTTAAAAAGGATGAGAATTCTGTCCACCCATTGTGTAGTATTGAATCCAGAAGTTGGCCACGAAATCGGCTTTCATAATTTCGTTGACTTCAGTGATGCACAACAAAAGTATAAACGCCCAAAGACGAGCAACACAGGAATTCACTTCTTTGAGAGCTCTCTCCCCCAGCTTGAAACATGATTTCATCTTCGCCAAGTCAGCGACGCCAATCAAATGGAAGCTTATATTCATCAACGACTTGCCATCCGGAATTACATCGTCCATCCGTCTTTTCGCCGACGACTGTGTTGTGTATCGCAGAATCGCCAATAGTACGGATCAAACATTACTGCAGCAAGACCTAAACATTATCGAGGCATGGTGCTCGTGCTGGCTCATGGAGCCAAATGTTTCAAAGTGCAAACACATGATCGTCTCTCGCAAAAAATCCAACCATGTCTTCCAATATTCATTAAACTCCGATGGGATATCTCAGGTAGATTCCTACCGCTACCTGGGTGTCCTCATAAACAGCACCTTGACCTGGTCAGACCACATTGTCAAACTCGCAGCAGACTCCTCCAGGACACTTGGATTTATAAAAAGATCTCTGCGGCCCTCCCCTCCCGCTGTCAGGAAACTTGCGTTCGAAACGTTCGTCAGATCTAAACTAGAATTTGCTTCCGCCATTTGGAGTCCTCATCAAGACTACCTCATCAGCTCCCTCGAGGCGGTGCAAAATCGTGCAGCCCGGTTCATATCATCTCAGTACAGTAAACATGCAAGCGTCACTCATATCAAATCGTCTCTTGAGCTAACCCCTCTAGCTGTTCGCAGAAAAACCGCACAGATCAGCCTGTTTCACAGACTATATCACAACTTTTCTCACCTGCATGGCACTCTGCTCATTCCTCCAACTCGCACTTCCCGTCGACTGTACAACTCTAAAAGTGTACAACGTCTTCATGGCTCAACTCAAGCATTTAACAAATCCTTCTTGCCATCAGCCATTGAACATTGCAACAGTCTTCCTGAATACGTTGTTCAAGAGCGCGACCCAGTCAAATTCAGAGCGCTGCTGTCTTCTCTTTTCAGCTGACCTTCGCACATACCTGTTGTTCAACAAAGCTTCTGCTTTTCAATAAAGTTTTATTTTTGTTCAACCTTCCAGTATTAATTTGTGTTCGCGCCTTGCAACCAACCGCGTGTAATAGTTAAAAGTTTTGACACTTTCACAATCTGCTTTATCTTTGTGTTCAACACTGTGCAATGTATATTTACTTCACTGTTATTCTTTAAGCACTGCATTTGTGTCATGACATGTACTTATGATATTTAGTTGCTCCCCCCCTTATGTAATGCCTTGTTTAAGTCCTTTAAGGGTTCAATAAATGATGATGATGATAAGCACGCAACTTTTGTGTTCTGTCCAAACTTCAATGCACGCTAGTATTGTCATTAGCGGTTATATTTTATATTTTCTTTATATCCCATTCACACCTTCTCCTACGTGGAGCAGCAAGCCTAAGACATCGCTCATAAGTCACATTCTTCTTTCTGATTAAAATTTCTTTATTCGATGTAATACATAACAAAATAAATAAATAAATAAATAAATAAATAAATAAATAAATAAATAAATACTCACCAAACCTTCTGCGTTGCGAACGGCCGGGTTTACAGATTAATTCAAGAAAGCGCAAAAGTAGCAATCATAACCTTCAGTATAGAGCCAGCTTTTGCGTACGCAACTCCGATTAGCTAAACCCCGTTTCTTAAACTCACTATTGTCACTGCCTAACGCGGTTGCATAGCAGAATGCGAACATGTTAGTCCGTGTCCCAGGACGTGTCTGCCCATATATGACATGAAAGCCACGCTATGAGCAATTGATATGCGCTCCGTAACCTTACGCTGCTACGAGAGTGTTTTTTTTTCTTCTTAGAATTCAGAAGGGATAGTTGTATACATACGGCGGGCAAATGATGGAAGCGTACGTATTAGCTACCAAGCCTTTAACATTTATTTATTTATTTATTTATTTATTATTTATTTATTTATTTATTTATTTATTTATTTATATATAAATAAATAAATAAATAAATAAATAAATAAATAAATAAATAAATAAATACTCACCAAACCTTCTGCGTTGCGAACGGCCGGGTTTACAGATTAATTCAAGAAAGCGCAAAAGTAGCAATCATAACCTTCAGTATAGAGCCAGCTTTTGCGTACGCAACTCCGATTAGCTAAACCCCGTTTCTTAAACTCACTATTGTCACTGCCTAACGCGGTTGCATAGCAGAATGCGAACATGTTAGTCCGTGTCCCAGGACGTGTCTGCCCATATATGACATGAAAGCCACGCTATGAGCAATTGATATGCGCTCCGTAACCTTACGCTGCTACGAGAGTGTTTTTTTTTCTTCTTAGAATTCAGAAGGGATAGTTGTATACATACGGCGGGCAAATGATGGAAGCGTACGTATTAGCTACCAAGCCTTTAACATTTATTTATTTATTTATTTATTTATTATTTATTTATTTATTTATTTATTTATATTATTTATTCGTTTATGTATTTTTATTTATTTAGTTATTGTATCTATGTATTACGATCGACACATCGTGCGCAAGAGCGCCTGGCTAGCTGCAGCCACGGCGGATGTCGCATGGCAGTGCCTTGACTGCAGGTGCACGTCTGAACGAAGCAGTAGACGTCGTCGCACTTGTGCGCACTCGGCCGCACAGAAACTCGCAGCACACCCTACGCAAATGGCTGATAACACGAAAGAAAAAGAAAAAAGAAACATGGGTACAATGTCTGGAGGGAAGAGAACACCAACGACGGGAACAATGTTTCACATTCCGGATATGTATTGCTCCAACCTTTGAAACTTTCGTCTTTGGAAATGTCGTTTATCATTCTTTTATTATTATTTTTTTTTTGGCAGCCGCCTGTATGTGTTCACTCCTTACTTTCCTACAGCCATAGTACGTTCAATACAGCTTCCCCAGAACGCTGTGTCCTACAGCGCTGGGTCCGCGTCGCTTTTCGTTCTTGTTATTACTGTGCTTGTTATATTTGTGCGCTCAAAAGGTGAAACATGCCCAAGCATACGCTCTTCCAAGCTTCCCCAGGCTTTGGTAAAAGGGTCCGACTCCTCTTCCACGTGTCAAGCTCTTTCTACCAGCCCCGACCGGACGTCGCCAGCAGAAAGAATGAATGGCTTTGAGTGGGACGTACGTCTGAACGAAAAGTCCTTCGTAAACATTCCTTACCTCCCCCTCCCCTGCCCCCCCTCGCCCCGTCCTCTCAGTACGCTTAGGATAAAAGGTTAGAGACCTTCTAGGTAGCGTAAGATGTTTACGCTTGTAAAACTGCCTCCGCGTGCTCGAGCACATGCGCGTTTAAGTACATAACCAAAGAGATGCCATCTTCCTGTCATCGTTAACGCTGTCCCGCCAAGGTAGACCAGTGGGTATGGCGTCCCACGGTTGAGCTCGATCCTGCCTCATTCTGACAAGAAAAGAATGCGAAAAAAAAAAGGATTCGGCAGATCCCACGCCTTGTGGGAATCGGCGTTATGCGAAGCAGTCAGCGAGTAGTTGTCTATGCTGCATGTTTTGGTTTTGAACCAAGCGTTAGGAGGTGGATCGACGTGTTTTTGTAGGCGTAGTAGTTGGGTGCACATCGAGGCCTTATCGGGCACGTCGACTACACTGGCGTTCAAAGGGTAACTAATGGTATGACGTAACGTCAGCACTCACTTTAGGGCACAGACGTGAGTATTATCGAAACGAAGTGCATTTTACGGTGCGGTGATGCGAAAATCATACGTAACTTTCGCTAGCCTATTCTCCGCGGTCGAGCAGTTATCTTTCCTTTATATCCCATTCATACCTTCTCCTAAGTAGAGGAGCAAACCTAAAACATCGCTGATATGTCCCACTCTTTTTCCCCATTAAAATTTCTTTATTGCAGTAATACATAACAAAATAAATAAATAAATCATAGGAATACAAATGTAATATTTCTTGTAATATCTCCTGTGGCGCATGCCCGCTTGCCGTACACGGGTATGTGGAGGAAAGGGTTTGACGACGTACGCGGCAGGATTTATTATATTTTATTACATGTGTTTACTCTTGCATTATTACATTCCTGCAAAATTCCATTTCTATTGCATCTCTTTCTGTGCGGTTCGCGCGCTGTGGCGTCCCGTATGCGCACAGAAATACATTTCGCGTTTGTAGTGCTCAAATGAATGCTTCAATGCAATTTTTGATATCTTCTACGTGCCTCTATTCGCGCTGTATTGCATCATGCGACGTCGCCGACTCTACAGTGAGGAATCGTTGGCATCTTCGAGCTGTATATACTGTGCTCGTTACCCATTTTTCCTACCTTGCAATCTTGAAAAGAGTCTTAAATCGGCTGAAATAAAACGGTGCCAATTGACCTCTGCGGCTCCTATTCGCACCTTCTTTTGTTATATTGTTAGAATTGAATAGTTCTCGTTATATTAACGAGACCTGTTCATGCGAATTACACAGCTTAAAACGCTTTTTCGTTTTAATGCGCGCGAGCTATATATACTTTCGCTGAGAATAATCTCCAGCTGAATTCAAACGCTCGAAAAGGCGTGTGGCTCTCTGGTTTCACGAAGGGCTTCGTAAGCTCTGTTCGCGCATTCGCGAGCAATCGAGGCACATTCAAGAAACGAGCTAATAAGTACGTAAATACTGCGTCTACCCCACCGCTCTGCGCATCGTGCGTGAGGTGTGGTGTTCTTTCAGCGGTGTGCACGCGGTGTTATTACGGCAAATGTACACGGAAACGTGAAAGTCGGTGAGCGCCAGACTTGGGGCGGCCTTGCCACCGTCATCATCGCCACGGCGGCACAGAGCTAGCCCATACAGCCAGCCAGCAAGGCACATTGCGCGGCATCGTGCGGGGAAACAGAGCGCGTAGAAATGGAAGGGCGACGGCTGGATTTGAGGGGGGGGGGGAGGGAGGGAGGGGGTTGCTGCTGCTTCACTCGGCCCCGACTCGCCTGAAAAACTCCGCATGGCCACGGAAAGCGGCCTACCCTTTCGATGCTGCCTAAAAAAACGCTGCGTTTTCACTTTTCCCGGCCTGTTTTTCTTCTTACCTTGCCCTGTCTACGTGCAGTGTGATACGCGATTGCCTGTAGACAGCTTCGAGGTCCCGCTTTCACCTTTTAAACGCAATTATGAGCGCCTGGTTCGTAGCGCAAAACGTGGCGGACGATGACCGGTGCGGCATGTACGTTTATTGTTCCATTTGAAAACAATGAGAATTTCTATAGGCCATTGCAAACTCTTAGCATATCCATTTACACGATCGTTATGGTGTTGCTGGAGGTAGTGGCATTATACTTACTACCACTGAGCAAATGTATGTCTTTCTATGAAATCTCCTGAAAGAATCGTTGTAACGTCGAGCGAACACGGAACGATACAACCAAGCGGGCTTCCGAGGTGTCCGGTTCATGAATGTTATTCGCATTTGCTGCCACTTCCGATCTGTTCGGCGCTCCCACTAGCCCGACTCGTAAATGCAATACTCTGTCCCCTACCACACGAGCTCTTAATGTGGTGAAGGGCTCAATGAATATGAGCAAACATTAAAACTCGTAGAATACGAGCAAGATTGGCGTACAGGCCAGCGTTGACGCTTGGAAACTGGCCAGCTAGCTCCCTTGCTCTCATGCACCTATAATGTTAGAAAAAATGGCGATGTGAAAAATATTTGCCGATGCTAGCATGTCTAAGCGAAGACTCTATTAGACATTCATGAGTGTCTAATAAAGATAAATGTATTCATTGACATTAAAGGCTGTCAAGTTCACCTGAGGTAAATTCCTCTAACCTGATGAGTGCAACTGGTACCGTTCACCGTGTGACCGTGGATAGCGCCGTAAACAAGTCTCACACCTTCTGCTCGTGAATCTACGGGACACATTTAACGGGCTAACATGTGTGAAATTGCTGAAGGGCGAAATAAATCCAGAGTGAGAGCCATGGACGGCAGATTTGCAGATGTGCCTGTAGCAGCCACCTTCACCGACCAACAATGCAGTTTTGCTATATTAACTTGCGTTGCGCTTGATGAGTAACGAAATCAGCTTCTCAATTCGCGGCCTGGTTATCTTGAACGCGGTCAGCCTCTGTTCCCAGCTGTGGTTTAATGTGCTTAGATGAGGTGAAAAGAGCGTGTATCCGCGAACAAAAACCATTCCATGAATGAAAGAATGGTTGTTCCGAATGAGGCGTTAGAAATTTGAAGGGGTTAGTAAATGTTGGTGTTTTACGTCCCAAAACCACGATATGACTACGAGGAACGCCGTAATGAAGGGCTCCGGAAATTTTTACAGTCTGTTGTTCTTTAACGCGCACCTAAATATAAGTACACGGGTCTCTAGCATTTCGCCTCCATCCAAATGCGACCGCCACGGCCGGTATTTGATGCGGCGACCTTGGGGTCAGCAGTCTAGCCCCATAATCACTAGGCCACCATGACAGGTAAATTTGACGGGGTTCCACTCCTTCGAAAGGTATTACGCAGAGAAAGTGATCTGCTCCAAGAGCCACATTTTAAGAATTAGTAACGCAGGAGCCGCTGAGACGTTTCTCGGCGTCCACAGCGATGCCGTACTGTCCGCTTTGTGGCGCTCTGCTCCGAAGCGATAGGGCGAATAATGCAACGAAACCCATAACCAGGGGCGTAGCCAGTCTAGTATAGGGGCTTAGCCAGTCTAGCCCCCCCCCCCCCAAATTTTTCAATTTTGCTTGCGCATATATACACGCACACATACAAACGCACGCACGAACATAAAGTAGGGTTGAACCCCCCCCCCCCCCCCCCCCGAAAAAAAAGTTTCTGGCTACGCCCCTGCCCATAACAAACACTTTAAAGAATTCACACAGTGAATTATGGATTTCAGCTACGCGATCATAGAATTAGCTCGAAATTAATCCGATGTCCCCAGCCTTTAACACAAATGACACTTGTAAACTGCAAGAATTTTAAGCGCTGGAACGAGACAGGAACAAGGAAGAACGGGACACATGCGCTAACCTTTAACGAATAGTTTGCTCATGCGTTGTGTACTTCTTCTTCGCCCCCTTGTCTCAGTCCAAAGCTTAAAATTTGGTACTATACTTGACTACTGAGTAATATCTACGGAAGAATGAACATGAGTACAGGTCGGTCAAAGTTGCTTTTCTAGGCTATAAATAAATAAATAAATAAATAAATATATATATATATATATATATATATATATATATATATATATATAATGAGAACTAACAGACAATAATGCCAAGGAAAGTATAGGGGATGTTCTTAGTAGTAAATGTAAGGTAATTGTGAAGAAAGAAAAGTGGACGAAAAGATAGCTTGCCGCGGGCAGGGACCGAACCTGCGACCTTCGAATAACGCGTCCGATGCTCTACCAACTGAGCTACCGCGGCGGCCATCCCCCCGTCCACTTTATAGGGTATATATGTGCATTTAAACGTGGGAGCGTCAGTCAGCGCCGCCAGTAGCCATGACGGCGAGTGTGGAACACTCTTTTTCTGCCTGTTGGCGTCACGTAGCACGTGAACTTATTGCGAGCTGGCAGCTGACCAATAATCCCTCGCATACTACCTGAAAGCATCAAGTCTGCCAGAACGAGACCCTCGCTATGAATGAAGGAAATAAGTCTTAATTTCAAGGGCTCGTTTTCTTTGTTATACACAATATCATATATATATATATATATATATATATATATATATATATATGTATATATATATATATATATATATATATATATATATATATATATGTGTGTGTGTGTGTATATATATATATATTATATATATATATATATATATATATATATATATATATATATATATGTATGATGTATATACACATACATGTGTGTATGTGTTTGTGTGTGGGATCTACATTGCGTTGGAGTAGAGACCAGGCAAGTAGTGAACCGTGAATAAAGTACAATAATCTAGAAAGTACTGTTTTCACGCAAAAGCAGAAAAATGCGTGCCGTCTCAAGTCACGCTACCTGCACCTACAGGCTCTCCCGGTTTCGGCATAAGGAGCAATAGAGAAAGACAAACTCGGAGCTTCTCTTTGTGAAGTCGACCGATCAGTATTCATCGCTCCAATACTTCTGGTAACCGTCCTCCGCACAATTTGGAATGGCACTGCTAAGTAGACGAAAGTTAGTGGTAGGGACCAAATTGCGGAAAAGAGTAAATGGTGGGGAGCGGAGGAACCGAAGAGAGAAGAGGAGGCTCTCGCCGTAACCTGGGCATTTCTGAGCGCACCAAGATCCGGTTTTTCACTGTTCAAAAAGTATACTACGATGCTTGTGTATATTTTCTTGCTTTCGTTTAGCCTGTGCAGCGACCGCGCAATCGATTGTAATCATGCGGAACAACTCCGACCAGCAGCACGTCACACCGTGGAGGTCTCTGCGCCTTGGTGCGTATCGTATGCCCAACACGGAGTTACCCCCCGCCTCTCGGTGGCTATTGGGTGACTGTGCATGTGACTTAGTGTCCTCTGAGGCGTATAATTCGAACGAGCCCAACAATCAGGCAGCTTACGGTATGGTGCTGTGCTTGGTAGAAATTATTATTTCTTTCTTTCTTTCTTTCTTTCTTTCTTTCTTTCTTTCTTTCTTTCTTTCTTTCTTCTTTCTTTCTTTCTTTCTTTCTTTCTTTCTTTCTTTCATATTTATTTATTTATTTATTTATTTATTTATTTATTTATTTATTTATCTTGATCTTTTTTTTTTCATTGTAGAAGCTACAGAAATATGCACGCAGTTGGCTGAGTGAGCAAAGCTTGGTTGCGACGATTGTGGTGTCTTCTTTTTCTTTTTTCTCGTGTATATAAAAATAGATAACATACGAAACTTAACACACGTACATCAGCCGGGAAAACGTGACATAAGCAGAGTAACATTTTCAGTAAAGTCTTGCAGCCATCCATCCATCCTCTTTTCATTACACCGGCACTATTCTGTTTAATGACCTCCTCATTGGTACTTTTGCGGTTTTAAGAAACCGTTATAGTTCACGAAAATACTAAACACAATGGTCCCCTTATCCATTATCATTTCAAACCTTTCACGTGCAACCGCCAGGCCATAGGAACGTAACTTTACGCAAAATGTGTCTCAATGCATCAAAGATTATTATGTTTATTTAAGGCTATATAACATGGAAACCTGTGCCTGTGGAAATAAAAGCGATATGTAAATTTGATCGTGCTGTAATACATCTTCCTTCGTAAATATACTTATTAATTACTAAATTAATACTCATGTACCAAATCTTCTCGTTGAGCAAATAAGTATTTGCCGGAGCTTTATATATTTTTGTGTACTAGACCAGGTATAGCCAGGTAGGTCATTGGTCCAACAATTATGTGCGCATTTTTTGCTTGTTCGTGTAAAGCTAATTCTCATTCGATTTCATTTGATTTGACTCGATAACCCTGTGCTGATGCGCGAGGGTCTGTATTTCACTGGAGTCGTTTTCCTGAGAAGGCAGCAACTGCAGTCCGCTCACACGCGTTGACGTTTTTTTTTTTGTTTTTTTTTTTCTGAATACTGAAATGAAGCAGCAGGAACGACGTTAGTTTCGAGCGCGCTTCGCGTTTTGCACCACCCTTCTTGGTGCTGCCCTAAACAAACACATGGGACACCACGTCAGTTCACTTGCAACTTTAAGCCAACGCATCGTTTCTATATTTTGAACTTAATTCAGAGAATGCCCAAACACGATCCACCAGCTCTTCACACTTCGAACAAGCACACGTGCATGTCTTTTTTTTTACATAAATAAAAACTGGAAGAGCAAAGAACTGATTGGTCGTATTACCTTCCTTACTCTTTCTCGACGCGTTGGCCAAGCTAACCAAGGAAAATAAAACTACAGCCACGGAAACCTCGCACGAGGGAACGAATGCTACGTCGCAGCTCGAATAGGTTACGCAACAAATTTCGTTCTCTCCTTCTCTGCCCGTTCGCGAAGGTAAATTGGGCGCAGCGACCCGGGCCGATAAGAAGGCCGTAAGGCAGCAGCAGCGGGCGCAAGCACGCGGCACTCTCGAGAGCAGGAGGAATGTGCCGGCACATTGCGAGCCCGTCCGGCCAGCGTGGTTTTTTGGCGGGGGGTGGAGAGTGCACCACGATATGGCTGAGACCACGCGAACTCGTGGGCAGAGCATGCGGTCAGTGGACTGAAACGCGAGCACCCACATGCGCCGGGCGAATAAATGTGAAGGGTGTGGAGGGGGAGGCCACTCATTGCACCACATCGTAGCGCTGTTTGCTCGGATTCGCAACGCACAAGCGGTCTGACGTAAAAAAGAAGAGAAAAATTAAGAATAACGACGAAATTGCCGGAATAAGGAGGGACACGCTCGAGAAGATAGCACGCCATCACGTACAGTCGGTCCGCACGTGCGTTCGACGGTTGCGTGTTTATTACGACGCGTGCCGAAGGCTGACGTGAAGCTCGGAAACGAAGGTTGGCGTTTTGCAAACCTGCATGCCTGAGCCTGACCCGTTGTTATGTGGATCGCCTTGCAAAACACTCCTTCCCCGATACACCGGTGGGTTAGCGACGTGTGAGGGTCGCCTGCGTGCCGGTATTTTTTTTTTCTTTTACGTGGGTTTCCTTTTGTTGCAACTTTCGGAGATGCAGATGCAGGGGGTCTGAGGACTTAGTCCCTCGTAGTGAAGATGCCGCCACTTTGTCAAATTTTTTCTGCTTTTACTTTTGCCAACACAGACGTACGAAATCTTGAAGCTCCGTCGAACCTTATTCATAGTCCTGCTTAAGAACTCTGTTTTCAGAAGGTTGACTGTTTTCGGAAGGTTGTTCGGAAGGTCACTCCTAATTTCCCAGAGCGCCCCATCGGGTGTTCAACGTTGGATGGATGCGTGTCGTAAAACAACGCTGCCCTTTACCAGGCATACCCACAGCTCCCGCCAGTGGGCCGACCTGAAATGTATTGAAATGTCAAAAGTATTGAAATGTCATCTCTGCCCCGCCACGGTGGTCTAGTGGTTATGGCGGTCGACTGCTGTCCCGAAGGTCGCGGTATAGAATCCCGGTCGCGGCGACTGCATTTTCGATGGAGGCGAAAATGTTTGAGGCCCGCTTACTTAGATTTAGGTGCACGTTAAAGAACGCCAGGTGGTCGAAATTTCCGGAGCCCTCCACTACGGCGTCTCTCATAATCATATCGTGGTTTTGGGACGTTAAACTCCAGATATTATAATTATTATTATTATTATTATTATTATTATTATTATTATTATTATTATTATTATTATTATTATTATTATTATTATTATTATTATGAAATGCCATATCTGCAGTTATGTTAATCACAGTGACGGCCAATTGCAGGGCGGGACACAGTGCGCGCAAGCACGCGCACACGTGGACGACGGATGACAAACGCCTTTTTACGAACGAGCAGGCCTATATAGGTCTCTGCATCTCCTTCCCCACTCTCCTTCCTGTCAAACTTCGGAGGACAAGCGTATCGCTGTGCCCCCTCTTCCTTTGTACTTGAGTCCCATAATCACCGAACGGAGGGTACACGAAAGATGTGTGCGATGAGCTACCGCGGCGCGCGTCACACGCGTCCTCGCCACGCGTGTTACGGCGCGGGGCTGCCGCCTTCGTGCCGCTCCGGAGCAGCGCGGAAGGAGCAGGGTTCCTACCCGGAAGTAGCAGCGGAGAGCTACTCGTGTAGCGCGGTCGGCTCGGCGGAACCCACGCAGGAAAGCGCTTACGAGAGCAGCAGTTCTCTCACCCCCCTTTAGCGAAAGAGGAAGGAGTGAGAGCTGACGCGCGCGTGTGTAGCCAGCCCACTGCCCAACGCACGGGCCCCTTTTCCCACCGCTGGCACCGGTGCTGCTGCTGTACTCAGGGGCCCGCTTGCATTGGCAATTTCGGAGCTAGCCGCCGGAACAAATGGCACCCCCCCCCCTTTTTTTTTTCGGCCGCCGGCATCAAGCGTTTCCGCCACAGTTTCCGCCTGCGCGGACAGCACCTTCCCGTCTCCTCCTCTCTCACCTCCTTCCCTTCATCTTCTTCCTCCCAAATCACGCCGAACATAATACGCACGCACTCCGCTGTATGTAACATCGTACATGTGCGTGGGACGATCAGGCGGTTCGAGACGCGGCACGTGCGCGGTTCGGAAGTCCGAGTGCGTGGCTGTGGAGCGTAAGCTTTCGCTATTGGGTGGCGGAATTTAGAAAGCGTGTGTTTTGCAAACGGCTCTACGGGCTCCCGCGAAAGCGCTCGATTGAATGCAAAATGACCGCGTTTACGACGGAGAGCACCCGGCTCACGTCGGCAAGGAAGTCGTTCAAGGCTCGTTCACGCTCTCCCGGGGCGGCTGCATCCGCGGATGGCTCAGCCATGCACTCGCTCGCTCGCGCCAAGCCGTTAGAGCTATAGACGGACCGCGGTTTGTTTTCGGGCAATGATGTCGATTCTCGAGCGAGTGGCTTGGCTTGTAGAAAGTAGAAATTGCACGCCCGTGTATATCTATAGGTATGCATACCATGGAACGATGTCGTTTTTCTTTTTCTTCTTTTCTTTTTTTTAACCACCGTGGCCGCATGTAGGGCTTTTAGAGAGGCGGGACAGGAAGATAGAATGCAGAATGATGTTTATGTTTAAAGGATGCGGAAGTGTGCATGTATACAAAGCTGCCTCTGGCATGTTTTAGAGCTGGGTTGCGGGAAAACGGTCTTATTTCAATCAATAAAACGTCTTTAGTTTGTCATCTCGCGAATTTATTTTGCCATCTCTCTTCCATTGACTGCGCGATGTTATTCATGTAGCTATCCACAACTCCCTTGATGCCAATTGAATCAATGCACTTACTAGGTAACGATATCAGCAAAACGACAGAACCTATACTCGTAGAATGTTCAGATGTAATCTAATGCTGAGAGGTATTCGGAGGAAATCATCGGGGTTATGTGTGTACCGATTAGGCTAATGTTAAAAATCGCCTTTTTTCTCTGAGAATTGTATATAGATGCATATATTGCATTTTAATCCGCCCTAAAATCCACGGATATGCTCTTTTTATTTGCAATGGTTGAGTCCTATAGGCAGAGAATTATACTGAAGAGGTGCTACGTCATCGTGGCTGACATCGGAACGTCCTGCCGCTGTCACAAGTCACGTCCTACATTTATTTTATTATCGCGGTTAATAAATGGGGCTGACGGTAACACTGGCGTTTTAGGTGTTTTCAAACAGTAAATCTGTCAATGTGGTATACATCGTTATTTGCTGTTATTGTCCCTCAAAACCAGACGGCAGAGCACCTATAACTCAGAAGTAGCGATGTGGGCTTCTTGGTTTTTTTCATTCATTCATTCTTTTGTTAGTTTATCGAGATCACTCTGCCAGCAAGGTGTTTTAATTAACTCGGTCCAGCAAGGTGTTTCTATTAATCATAGTGCGAGACTTTAAATTTCGCGTGAAACTGCCCGAGACGTGCGGCTTTTTAACTTTCTACGAGAAACGGGAGCAGCAGAAATACGAGGCGAACAAAGACAAAAAAAAAATACAAAACGGGTGAGCGTGCAGCCATGCGGCAACGCACTTCCGCGGATGTTTTTTTACGCGGGTTTCACCCGGACAGCAGCAATAACATGCAGTGCTAGAAATTTAGATGGCGTTTACACTTTTCCCTCGCTTCGAACGCGTTCTTTTAGTTTTACGGCTTCGGTAGCATGGTCACGAAATGGGAAGGCTATCGAGCCTCAACGTGTATAGAGGCCGTATCGTTACGCTGGGCTGGTCCCGCTCTGGGACATTGAAATTAACGCCCCTAACTACCGACGAAAAACGAAGCCCACATTTTCTTTTGATTATTTGCCGGCTCGCTGACGCGCACTTCCTTTTCGACGCTCGCGTGCGCCTATTCTCCCCATCGTTTCTGGCGTACGCGTTCAATGTTCCAGTTGCTCGGTGTTCTCGCAATGTGTTTAGGGTGTGAGCTCGTTACGCTCTATCATGCTTGTTACCCGTCCTTCCAGAAAAGAAACCTTTTACGGCGCTCCATACTTGTGGACTACCTCGCGTTCTGAAGCAGCTGTGTCCATGCCGGAACTAGTAAGCCCAATGGAATTAGGAAAAAAAACAGCGCTGCTGGAAAACACACAAAAGAAAGAACACACGAGTGCAACCGTTGTTCCTTCTTGCCCGCGTTTTCAAGCAGAGCTGTTTTTCTTCATGGTGGGTTTACACCAACGAGCTCGCATTCAAACCATTTCAAGTCACCAAGCGAATTGCCATCCACTTGTTACTTCATCATTATTTTTTTATTTTATTTTATACATACGCTACGTCAAAGGGCGGTTTAGTTTGCTTCAGCGCGAATTTAGTGCGCAGGCGACATTTGGAATCTGAGCCAATCGGAAAACTTATTCACTGAGCTAAGTGCGTACAGTACGATCTATTGGGATGTTTTGACCTACCAGCTCCTTGCGTTCAAGTCGCAGTGATCAAAGTTCAGCGACTGACAAGGCTCTGAAGACGCCGTTGCGTTTCAGTAAACCAACGGGCCCTCGTATCGACGTCTTCTCTTGGAAGCAAGTGTTCGGGAAATGTTCTGGTTATGCATTTCTCTCGTCTTTGTATTCCCTTTTTTCCCTTACTTTGCACCTATAGGTAACTTGGCAATTTCTCCCTGTGCATTCCTTACTTCGCCTTCTCCCTGCACCTTCTTAGCTTCAGGAGTCGACGGATATCGAAGACACGGACGTATACAGTACTCACGGATTGAAACAGGAGAATTTAGGGCTAAGTAATGCACATAATTTTGCTTACACTGTCTTCGGTTCTGATCACATTGGCGTAATTTCGACTCGAACGCGTAGATCAGAGCCCACATAATCTTCAGAGACCAAATTGGTCGCGACCCGACGTGGTTAACTTGAGCAGTTGCGCATATCAGTCGTTATACCAAAAACTTTTGGCGTCACGTTTGAATCTGGGAGTACTGTACATTAAACGATTGGTTTCTCTGCAAGACAGATTCTTGGTCTTCTATCGAGTGAAGCCTAGCTTATAGCTATAATTACTGTATAGGGGAGATACTGCCTTAGACGAGTGAACTGCAAGCAACGCCTACTAGTAGAGACCTTGGCATTGGCACTGAGTATCGTTGCTGCTAAAACATAAAAAGCTGTTTTCACTGGGACCTACCCTTAAGGAAGTTAGCAGCTAAAAAAAAATGATAGATAGCTCAAAAGGCAAACACCTATTATGTATCTAGGTGCTAAGACGGAGAGAGCGACCTTAGCCGTTGCCGACTACTTCCGTTTCGAGATGAGTCAGGGCGGGGTGTGACCACGTTTCTCGGAAGTGGGAGTCAGCAGCGAGACATATCCTCTACCCTCATCTGCCAAGGACGAAGATGGTCGCGTTTGTATTTGCTTCCCCGTATCACAGACACTCCCGTTAAACAGTATAAGCACGGTATAACCGCGCTAGCTCTACTGCTACTTCAAGTGAGACTTCAACGAAGCGGTGCCTTGAGAAGCGACGAAGTTGTAGGAGCATTGAAAGTTGAGTTTTTTTTAGTAGTGGAATCATTGGGGCTACAGAGCAAGCGAGGGGGGGGGGGGGCGAACGCTGGAAATAAGGGACATGACCTCAAGGCTCTTAAATACGAGACATAATGATAGCGTCGTTGTTTCAACAAAAAATTGCCGGACACACACCGAAAATTTAATGCCAAGTAAGTGTTAACACTTCATTGTTGCTGCGTGATCGCGAAGATGCTAAGGGGACTCATAAACTGCTCTGTGACGATGCGCGGACTTTGCGAAATATTTCGGTACAACCCCCGTAGAATGACTGACTGCGTTATGCGAGATCATTATTATGGCGCGTACGCAAACACACACACACACACACACACACACACACACACACACACACACACACACACACACACACACACACACACACACACACACACACACACACACACACACACACACACACACACACGTGTGTGCGCACTTTATTCAACTTCCCTTACATCACTGTTCACAGTCACATCTATCACGTGACAGTGAAAGCTGAGGTGTGATACGTTTAATACACCATGCCGTGTCGACCCTTAGGGATGACGCCGAGCATAACACGCTTGAGGCGCTGGTTCGACTCCTGGAAGGGCATGCTATATTCGGTCAATTTCTAGTTCGCTCCCGGTCATCGCTCCAAAGCCAGATAACTAGCCAGGCAGGCGAAACCATTGGTGCGGGTATTCGAAGAATGCTCTCGCATGACATGCTGGGAACGCGTACCAACACCGAACCGGGAGAAACAATAACTTCCCCGTCTGTGCGGCAGCAATATTCGTCAAAGCTTACGTGACTTCGTAACGCCTACTGCCCACGCCTCGAGATCTTCGCGGCGCTTCCTGACTACGCTTTCGCTTTCTGCGAGTTCGCCTTCCGCCACTTTCACCAACGGCATCTGCTTTTTTTTCCTCTCGCCTCGCCCCAACACTCCGAGGTGGCAGTGCACGTGACAGCGCCCCTTCCTACGCCATTCGTACGAGTATTTGCGCTCATATATTATCCTCATGCACTCTATGTGTTTAATTTCATACCACTCTTCCTTCTCCTCAGTATTACTTTTTTTCTTGTAGCCGTGAGGCTGAAACGCCCGACTGCGGATAAAAATGCACCAAAATAGGCATCCTCGAAAAAGGAGCTCAGCAGGGAAAGGCGTACACGTGTATGCATACGCATCGCATCTCATTGCTGCCAGCCGCCACGTGCCATTGCGTGGCGTGCCATTGCACCTGTAACCATCTGCCTTGTTGGCTGCCGCGTTCTCCTTCCATAGGGAGCCTCGCGGTGTGAAGCGGCGCTATCCGAGACTTCGAGCTGCAACGCCGAGGAGAATTCTATCAGCCCAAGCACGCTTCACTGCGCCCCCAAAGTGCCCCTCTCCCTCCCTCTCTTCACTCGCCCAGCCCACGGCCCTGCGACGCAATGCGAGGCGGTAAATCGTGTCGAAACTGCTGGGCCTGATGGTCACCGCTTCACTGACCACGCGTCGCGTCGTGGAGGGGAACGCTCGTCGAAGACGAACGGGGTGAAGCTGTGCCGAGAAGCTACGTTGGATGCGTGTGTGTGTGTGTTGCTCGCTGGTGTGTGTGGGTGTGTGTATCTGTTTGAGTGAGCAGCGTCGTGGATCGTGTCCGAAGCTTCGCACGGGCGTAGTTTATGTGGCGTATTTCAGGCACCGCTCGTGCACGTGAACACATTTCAACATCGAAAATGAGACAGGGACGAAGAAAGATGCACACGGGAAGATCGCAAGACTCCTGCGTGCATCTTTCTTCGTTCCTCTCTTATTCTCGCAGGTAAAAATGTATGCAAGTCAAAACCAACTAGCCCAACTTTCAGCATATGGTGCAAGCTACGGTTGCGATTGCTTAAGGGGACACTAAAAAGCAAAACGATTTTTCTCGCATTAGTTAAGTAGTCTTCCACCATACCAAAAACACCACGCTTGCTGCGAAAAGACGCTTAATAGGCGAGAAAACGAGCAAAAAGAAAATACAGGTGGCGACGCCACCTTGGTGTTGCCGCACCATTTGCCGTGACGTCACATATTTTTGACGGCGCCTGCTTGGGCCTACGTAGTTCCTAATTGGTTAAATCGAAGTGCATTGTCCTCTGAGGGGGCCAGAGACTTGACATAACGAGTGTGTAGAAATTTCGTCTAGCCAGTAGCGCCAAAACACGTTAAATGCTCTTTGTAATCTTTTACGTCACGAATTACAAAGTTCGGAGCGAAATTTAAAACTGAAACTTTGAACTTGGTTTCCTCCTCTAATAATAAACCTATGGTGGTGAAATAAACTGCACAAGAGTTCCCTGAGCACACTTTATCAATCTAAACCAATTCATTGTTTCTCTTTAGTGTCCATTTAAGTATGGCTGCGGTCGCCCGTTGCACACACACGGATCGGCCGATCGTAGTCTCAACGGAAGACTTTCGTTCCTGTAAATCACTGCTCCCCCTCAACAACCGTTCGTACATAAACTTAGCGAGCAGGATTTTAGCTTAGTCATGTTTAATAGCGATGTCCAGTACCTTTGTCGGTCAGTTTTGCGCAGTCCTTGTCCATCGACTTTGTATTATTTTTGTTAGTAAAACGTATTCACGTGCGTACGCATATGCACGAGCGGTGCCTGCGATAAGCCACATGAACTATGCCCGTGCGAAGCTCCAGACGTGAACTCTTATCTTGTTTCTGCATCACTCCGTTGTCCAATCTTCTACGAAAGGATGAGAATTTCCAGCAAATGCTACTCAGCAAACGAATACCCAGCAAACAGCAGCCTAAAATTGTATAGTACGAAAGGGAACATTGCTGTCGCTTCGCAGCTGCACGGTGTAAGAAGAGCTCGTGATATCGCAGCACTTGAAAAAATGCTCCCAAAGAACATCCACGACCCGGACACAACTAAACTGTTTCGTGCAAAGCGAAATTAAGCAGTTTACCATGCTCGCAAGCTATCAAGCAGGCAACGAACCCAGAGATGGCCTTACCTAATACATACTTGCTGTTATTATTTTCATTTTTTACAAGCACCACACGGACCTCGGATTGACGGAGCAAGCATTTTATTCATTGCTCAAAAGCCACGTCTGGACTCATCAACTCCAGGCTGTCCAGAAGGCTCACGATGCGGTGGGGGCACTTGGCCTCCCTTTCTCAACGTGGGTGCGGCCCGTAGTATTGACCCTGTAAAAACGGGGTGAAGATTCTTCTGGACCCGAATAAAGGTTACTACCTACCTTGTGCACTGAACTCTTCCTACCTGCCGTGGTGATCTAACGACTTGTATGGGGTGTGGCGCTCACAGACGCGAGGCCGGGAGTTCGGTATTTCCTACCAAGGTGCTTATACTTCGTTGGTCGGTAAGTGAGAAACACTGGTGCACTTACAGTTAGACGCGCCTTAAAGAACCCCGGCTGGTCAAAATAAATCCAGACTTAAAATGAGGAGAACATTGTTCTCCTCATTTTAAGTATCCTTATACTTAATTGTTTGTAAGAGGGATTTCCGAAACTGTACGGGGGCGTCAGGGGCGTAGGGAGAAATTTTTTTCGGGTGGGGAAGGGGGAGGGCACCTTCTTGATCTGAAGTGGGCGCCGGGCAGGCACATGTGATCGAGTGTCATTTTGCGCTCTGTATGCCATGGCAAAAAAAAAAGAAGAAAAATAGAAAAAATAATAAATAAATTCGGGGGGGGGGGGGGGGCAGGCCCGGTGTGCCACACCCTGGCTAGGCCACTGGGGGGCGTTGTTTTCGCATGTATACATTCAGTCTCCGACGTCATTTCGTTGCTACCAAGAAAGACTGTACGGCAACGAATCACGGAGAAATGCTTACCATCAGAAGAAATATACAAGGCCTGGCGTTATTTATTTTTGCGTTTGCAGCCACGTAGACACAGACACAGATTGCCGTTGCTGTACTACAACGGACATTCTGCGTTACCCGCATTACTGAGCTTATTCAAGCACATATATTCCATTATACAAATCTCGCAGGGTATATTTGGCGACAATTCCTATACCTATCCTATTCAGTTGAGGTCTCTAAACCATATGCATGCTTGTTGCTTCGCGTCCTGCTTTTGTCGATGACTCTTGGACCACATTATTAATTCGTCAACTTGTAATAATCCGTATAACCAGCTAGCATTTGTGATCATGTTCTCTTTACAAATGCATTACGAAATGCTTATTAACATCTTAAATATCGCGTTTCTGTTCTGTGCCTCATTATCCTTATATGTCTGCTGCAAAAATGATGTTTATTGTGTTTTGATATTATTGCATCACCACTGCGCTTTATTTATATGCCGTTTTTCGTTTCCTTCTTCCGCCCACCCTCTCGATAATGTGCTCATACGAATCTCCAGGGTGTGCTGAAGGAGTAAATAAATAAATCACAACGAAATCAGTGGTACACTAAAACTAAAACAAGTGCAATGCGCTGAAGTTGACATCATTCGCATCTAGTCGAATTTGAAACAGAAATGCGGAGAAGACGGGATAGCTATAGAACACAAAGCCGAAATTTGCAGTTTACGTCAGTGTTACATCGTTTATTCGAATAATACACGAACTTGGTCCTTCCGACGGCAAGCGTTAGACGGCCACTCGGTTGTGCTTCGCCTAAGGGAAACCGCGTTCAGAGAACGCTTGCTTGTGAGCGTGCGGGCCGAAACGCGAAGTTCCATAGCAGTTATTGCATCCCGGAAACAGCGAACACACAATCGAGGAAATCGCCGTTGTGCAGTGTCGCGTTGTCGAGCTTCGTCAGAGGCGCCCGGATGCAGACGCTTGAGGCTACGCGCAGGTGCGACCGACTACGTTCAAAGGTGGCTTTCTGGGCACCGCGAGAGAGTGACGAGCTTTTATTATTCAACGTATAATACGACTCAACGAATAAATAAAATAAGGAAATAGAAAATGAAACTTCAGCTCTCAGAAAGAGTCGTGAAAAGCGGGCACTTAGCGACCTCTATACGGAAGCAAAAGAAACACTGTAGTGAAGTCGGGTCTTTTCCGCGCTTGCAAGGCGGTCGTGCGCGCCTGACACTGCGCAATGTGGAGGATTAAGCCGGAAGAAGAAGAAAAAAAAAAAAAAACGTGGCGTGCCGTGAACAGTGTCTTGGCATCGGGAACGGGGTGAGGCATCTCAGTACCTATGCAGATAGTGCGGAAAGAAAACAAAGTACAAAAGATGAAAACGGGGAGGCATGGTTTTGGAGGAGGAGGCGAGAAAAGATGGCGCAACACGCCGTGTGAGCGCTTAGGTCAGCTTTCACCTTCGCTCGCCGAAGAAAAGCAGGAGCCCCACTTGGGAGGTCAACGCGTGGCACGCGCCTCTTTCGCCGCAGTCGTCATGCATGCGAGAGTGGTCGGGGGGGGGGGGGGGGGACCTGTTCACAACGCGGCTCATTTACCCGGAGGGCAGGTGCCGTCAGTCACGTAACGGAAGCACGCTTAACCTGCAATCACGTGGGCAAGTCACCCGTGTATTAAGCCACGTGTGCGTCGGCTGCTCGCTTCAGTGTGAGCGGGCCAGAGGTGCGATGAAACCAAAAACAAAACAATGCGAAAAGGGGGTAGAAGTTCTGTACGTTGCCGGCTCATCAGCAGTTCACTGGTTTAATAGAGCATCGACACGACGTTACGGCCTTTCTTTTTCTTCTTTTTTCATGAATGAAAGTCATTGACCTCTAACCCTAGAACAACGCTTGAAAACCTGCATAATATAGACTGAAAGTAAAATATTAATAATTATTAGGGGTGTGCGAATATTCGAAAGTTTCGAATATTCGTCGAATATTACATTCGAAATATTCGTATTCGATTCGAAAATCGTGTATTCGAAAAGTTTCGAATATTCGATAACTTCGAATATTCGAAAAATTCGAATACGCGATTCGATTATCATGCATAAAATAACTCGTCTTCCACATTTCTGCTGCGTTCGTATCGCTAAAAACGTTGCCGAGAGGAGCGATAAACATCCTAAGTACACGGAGGCACGATATCTGCCTGCGACGAGCGCCCCAATACGTATGATTTATTGCTGGTGCATCTCCGACGTGTAGCGCTGTTGGCGATCATGTAACCGTACATTTTGAATATTATGCGGCCGTAACGTGCCGCACTACCACTCGTTCACTATGCGGGACCACTTCTGAAGAAAGACAGTGACCCACGTGACGGGTGGCGGACTGTTCAGATACCCCAGTCTGGGAAAGCTTTGCCCCATGTAACTCCCTATACCAGCCACTTCTGTTCCAAGCGAGCGTGCCTTTTCAGTGGGAGGGGGAGGGGGTCTCTGTTACAAGGGAGCGCCTGCTGCCTGATCATGTGGAGCAACTCATATTTCTTCATGATAACATGTATTTATAACTTTCATTGTGCCGTGATATTTGCTTGTGTTGTGATGTGCATTGCGCTAGCCTAGTCATTGTGTTCTGGAGATAGCAGTGTATGTTGTGTTGCCAGTCAGGCTGTTAATGTTTTTTTTTTTTCAAATAGCTACATGTTAAATAAAATATTGTTACTGTGGAGGCATTTTTCCTTTGATATTCGATATTCGAACATAGATATTCGTATTCGATTCGTATTCGAAAAATTTGATATTCGCACACCCCTAATAATTATTATACTGAATAATCTAGCATAATCTCTTCGCTATAGCCAGCTTCGGTTTTGTTCCTACTGTGACGTGGCGTCAGGAGGCTGGTCACGTGGGACCCTGACATGGTTACTGTCGGAGAGTAGCTCTAATTTGCTCAATCGACTCCTTCGCCCTTTGAGGGCCGGGTTAAATGTATGGGCAGTCTCTACCCAAGGTAGCAGCGCGGGAAACGAACGAGCATGCCGAAGGGACTTACGTGTTCTCTCATAATCAGATTTCGTGTGGCCGACCACCCCAGGGGGAGTAGTGAAAGCGAAACTGAAACTGACTCCAGAACAATTATTTTATTAAATTTCACCGGACACTTCATAAGGCTAGCTGCATATTATTTTTTTTTTTAGTTTTGAGATCTCAGATCTTCATTTGTAAAGAAAATGAAGAGTTGAAAATAATGTTACCTTGCCGTGCACGCAAGGAATAGTGAAGCTAAGTTATTAGCTAAGTTGCTGCCTAGCAAAGAGCATATAACGCTAAGAAGCACAGTGATGCCGGCCAGCACAGTCCCAGGTCGTCATAATCTAATGTACAGATAAATCACATCGGCTATTGACTCATCTTAAAATAGTAAGAATCAAGTGTACTTGCGCACTATTGCGCTGATTTACTCGATAACAACCTATTTTATTTTTTCTTCATCGCCATGATATTGGACGATAAGCATGGCCGTGTTGCATCTAAGATCGCGTGTAACACCTTCATGAATACATTTATTAATTCATGCAATACCTGCATGTTCGTGAATACCTTCATACATTATGTAAATATGAGAAATACAGCGGAACCGGAAGGTTTCAGGCATGAGCGAGATTATTTGCGAAATTGAAGGACACAAACTTATAGAGGCAGCGAAGTTTGAGAAGTAATCATAATAATAATTGTTGGGGCTTAACGTCAAAAACCACGATATGATTATGAGAGACGCCGTAGTGGAGGGCTCCGAAAATTTCGACCACCTGGGGTTCTTTAACGTGCACCCAAATCCAAGCACACGGGCCTCAAGCATCTACCTCCACCGAAAATACGGCCGCCGCGGCCGGGATTCGATCCCGCCACCTTCAGGTCAGCACTTGAGCACGATAACCACTACACCACCGTGGCGGGTCTGTGCCCAGGAGGTACTGCCATTAGTGAATAAGCCTTTCGGCTACATGCATGCATGTGGAAACTAGGTACTGTTCTTATCTTAAAGACTAGATTTGACGTCAGGAATTCCAAATTTGAAAACCGAAAATCTGAAACTCTAGTACTTGATAGAGGCCGGTCTACCATGCGATGTCAGTGCACCAGGTAATAATAACAATACCTAAAGTTTTATGAACCAAAACTGATTATGAGGCACGCCGTGCTTGTGGTCTCCCGAAATTTTGACCATCTGGTGCACTGACATGGCGCAGTAGTCCAAAGGCTTATTCACTAATGACAGAACCTCTTGTGCGTAGACCCGCCACGGTGGTCGAGTGGTTACCGTGACTATATTACGGAGGTGTCGGTAAATAGCGCTTGTCAGTCCAATGCAGAGATGATGTACACAAAAGGTACCTGCATCATCAACCATGAATCATCTGTGGCGAAACCTTCCAGAGAAAGTAAAAAAAGAATTACGCGCTCTTAACGCTTTTCTGCCTTTCCCGTTACACGAACTCCGCATGTATCCGTCGCGTCGGCTCGACCGGTCATCATGGGATCGTGCCGAGGAAGCCGGAAGCTGGGGGTGCCCCAGGCTCGGCGACGGCGAGCGGTGTTCAGCCGCAGGCGGAAAGCGACGGCTTGCGCGTTGCCCCGCCAACGTCGACGCCGTAGCGGCGGCGGCGGCAAGTCGGACTTCCCTAGCGTCGATCTGTCTTGGCCCACAGTTAAGAGCGCCGGAATCGGCGGCTGCCATACTCTCTCGCGCCCGGCAGTGAGGCGGTCAGAGGCGGCCAGAGGCGGCTTCTTCCATGCCGGCAGCGGAGTTGACCTCGATCTGCTGCGTTTCGACGTGGTTCCTCGATCACAGTTGCGTACTTTCGCCGCTCATTTTCTTTTATTTTTTTTTTTTTGCCGTTAGCAGCGTTTTCCACTACGTCACCGTGAAATTTTCCACGCGAGCGAGGTGGGATGAGGAAAGGGTTAGACACCCGGGAGGAAGAGGATGCCGTTGAGGTGGTGCTCATATTTTGAGCGGGCGATGTAATTTAACTGCGACCTTCATCTTTCCCTGCCCTTGGCCCTCTCAGGTTTTTTTTTTTTTAATCTCTTTTTTCCTTCTTTATCATGAAACAGTCGGAAAATAGTTTTCGGCGGGTTTGGAGCGTACTACTAAATGGGGAAGGTTAAAGGAGTACTGATGCCAATTTTAGAATTGTTGCTATCGTTGCTCTAAATAAAGACGTCGGTGTCCGGAACCCTAAAGTTAGTATCGTGGTGCCTCGAAACGCATTGAATACATTTTTAATACCGCAGCCCTAAAAAAATTCGGCAGATCCCACGCACTGTGGGAATCGATGTAATGCGAAGCAGCCAGCAAAGAGCTGCATACATCGCCTTGTTTGTCTTTGAGCCAAATGAAATCATTCATGCCATGGCATCTAGTCCACCATATATCGCATGTTTGCCATGCACGCATGCATGCACAATCTAGTGTACACCATGCCAATGAAGCGCATATTCTGGTATATAAATGCATGGCCTGTCGTTTATGTTCATCACGCACTCGTGTCATGCCATACCAATTTTGGTATATATCACGTTAACAAAACGGCCGGAATCGCACTATGACAGTGGCATGTAAATCATACCGTACATGACATGCATAACATGATTCGCATGTTAAGACCTCTCATTTATGTTCGTCATACAGTCACATCGCGCAATACCAATTTTGGTGTATATCAAAGGAGCGAAATGGCCGCGAGTGCACCATGAGTAGAGCATGTAAAGCATGCCATACATGACATGAATATTATGGTTTTTCATGTTACCACCTGTCACTAATGTTCATCATACAGTCTCATCGCGCAATACCAGTTTTGGTGTATATCAAGCTATCGAAACGGTCGCGAATGCACCATGAGCGTGGCATGTAAGTCATGACATACATGGCATGCATGTCATAGTTTTCATGTTATCACCTGTTATTCATGTTCTTCATACAGTCACATCGCGCAATACCAATTTTGGTGTATATCAATCTACTGAAACTGCCGCTAGCGCATCATGAGCGTGGCATGTAAATCAGGTGGTACATGACTTGCATGTCATGATTTTCATGCTACCACGTCGCACTTACGTTCGTCATACTGTTGTGTCGCGTAACACCAATTTTGGTGTATATCACGCAAGCGAAACGGACGCGAATGCACCATGAGCGTGGCATGTAAATCATGACATACATGTCATGGATGTCATGGTTTTCACGCTACCACCTGTTATTCATGTTCTTCATAAAGTCACATCGCACAGTACTAATTTTGGTGTATATCAATCTAGCGAAACGGCTGCGAGTGCGCCATGAGCGTGGCATGTAAATCATGCCACACATGACATGCATATCATGATTTTCATGTTACCACGTGTCAGTTATGTTCGTCATACAGAAATGTCTCGTCATACCAGTTTTCGTATATATCCCTTCGTTTAAACGGCCGCGAGCGCCCCGAGACCATGTCATGTAAATCATGCTGCACATGACATGCGTGTCATGATTTTCATGATATGACCTGTCATTTATGTTCTTGATAAGGCCATGTTATGACACACCAATTTTGGTACACATCCGATTAACGGAACGGCCAGGGAGCCCAAAGGCCGTGGAATGTAAATCATGCTGTTCATGACATGCGTGTCATGATTTTCATGATATGACCTGTCATTTATGTTCGTAATAAGGCCATGTTATGACACACCAATTTTGGTATACATCCGATTAACGAAACGGCCAGGGAGCCCAAAGGCCGTGGAATGTAAATCATGCTGTTCATGACATGCGTGTCACGATTTTCATGATATGACCTGTCATTTATGTTCTTGATAATGCCATGTTATGACACACCAATTTTGGTATACATCCGATTAACGAAACGGCCAGGGAGCCTAAAGGCCGTGGAATGTAAATCATGCTGTTCATGACACGCGTGTCATGATTTTCATGATATGACCTGCCATTTATGTTCGTAATAAGGCCATGTTATGACACACCAATTTTGGTATACATCCGATTAACGAAACGGCCAGGAGAGCACAAAGTCGTAGGCGGCTAGATAGATAGATAGACAGATAGATAGATAGATAGATAGATAGATAGATAGATAGATAGATAGATAGATAGATAGATAGATAGATAGATAGATAGATAGATAGATAGATAGATAGATAGATAGATAGATAGATAGATAGATAGATAGATAGATAGATAGATACGCTCAAAGTCGCAGAAGTTCGCTAAGAAATGCTTCGCATTTAAAAAAAGGCGCTTTTGGTGTCGATATCGAGGAGATGGGTTCACAGGGACGTGTTAACACAGTCTGACGATTGGACTAAGTCACGTGAGGACAGCAACTCGTGACGTATACTATATAGCAGCGGTTCCGTAGCCTGCGGTCAGTTGGTCGTAGTTCACATAAACAAAGATGAGTGAACTGTCGTCCAGCGACTCCGACAGAGATTTCGGCCGCATGCAGGGCGCCTAGTTTGCAATCCGAGCGAACTGGGTCGACTCGTCATAATAATGTCGATTGCGGTTGGGCTGGCTTGCAGATGCTGGGCGACGAAAAATTTAAACGCAAACTGAAATATGTGCACGCTTTCCCACGAACCACTGTGTGGAGAGCGTTAACATTTCATGCCAAGGAAACATAAGATGTCCCTTTCGCGATGCCTCCAAATCGTATCAGTATACTCCTTTAAGCATGGCGATGGGCCGTGCTCACGGAAGCGCTGCAAGAAATTGCGCCGTTCTCTACTCCCCCTCAAGAAGCACTATTTATGGTAAAACGCTTATAACAACGCATATTCACGATGCAGAGATTTAGGAGCTTGAAATAAATAGCGGCGTTTTCTCCGTTCTCCCAAGACAGATCTTTATTTGCGCTCTGAAAATATCTGGTCGTCAGCGGCAACTTTGAATAAAGTGCGCAACCAAGACATGTGCGGGAAAGAATTCGCGTCTCTACATACAGAGAGAAGCGTTTAATGAAGAAAATTTACTTGAGCGCCAAGAAAGTAGTTGACCAACATATTCTGTAAATCTCTCGCATGAACCATTAAATAACGAAAGCAACCACCGTATTACTGCGGGAACATTTACAGGGACAACAAACCACCGCCTCCACTAGCGCTATTAGGCACGTAAATGCACTACCGCACTACCGACTGTTAAGTACGTCGTTCCATGCATTAGCACGGCGTGCAGCCTCGTCAAAATAAAACTGCCGGCTAGATGTTTTAAGCCTTCGAGACGCTATGTACGCAATTGTGTAAACCACTTGTTTTGCTATTTGTATCAACTAGGGGCTAAGAAAGATGCAAAGAAGATATATCGAGCTTTAGATGAATTGAACCTCCTGCATAATAACTCTGCCTTCATTTAACTTCATTTTGCAGTGTACTGTTGCATATGATCACTTTGCTTAGGCACTACTACGTTGGAAGAGTCGTTCGACGTGCTGCTTCCTGCGAGCCAGGCGAAAAGTATAATTCTTTTCGCGCAAAATGGACACAATAAAAATGAATTTGCACTATATTTCTAGCCTGAGATTTAATTCTACTTATGCCAAAACATAGCGTCGATGACTTCAGGATAAAGCGATATTTAATTACAACTGAATTAGGATTAGTTACTACAACACACACAAAGTAACATTTTATCAGGTTATTTTTGTTGCAATAGGTTATTTTTATTGCCTTGAAATAATTCTGTGGCAGTTTGACACATTTACAGACAGCACTTCATAGGTGCCGTCTGAAAGGGTTGACGCCATGGCGTTATAGCGCACGGCCGAATAAAAACCAGTCTGCGTCAAAATTAGAAAGAATTGACTGAATTTCTTGCTGATTTACTTCAACAAAAACTTCGTTAAATGGGGTTTAGTGCGATGATAGCTACGCTAACTTGAGTTAATTACAGCAAAGCCTGCCAGTGAACGGAAATTTCTTCGTTAGATCGAGAAATTCGTAAAATCGGGTTTTAGTTAGATCTACTTTTTTAACGGTAGTTAATTTCATGCCTTTCGGAAAGTACAAAAAAAAAAAACGCGCTAGATTGAAATCGCTTCAGAGTTCGCTCTTGCACAATGAACCTAACGTTTACACACACAGCCGAGCGCTGCGGGCCTCCAGCAAACCGCAGCCACGCGCGTCTCTGCGTTTCGTGTTGCCTCTGGCTTAGCCAGGGCCTTCGCGTAGCTTTCCACCAGTGGTTACAGTTAAACGTAAACCGCGCATTGCATGCACTCGATCTACGATTCGATAACAGCACCTAGACGGACGCCGCCCGACTGTACAAAAAACGCGAGCGAAGCAGACAGTTCGTACCGAAATCAATTAAAGGTGACGCAAACAGGACGGATAACACCCCTCCCTCACCTCACGTCACCCAGAAACACACCAGCCTAGATTCGATGCCCGAAAGCAAGCTATAACCTGCCGCTGTGGTCCAGCGTGGTTTCTACGCGAGGTTTCGACAGCTCTAGGGAGACGAGGACAGTAACGAATAACAGACAATCCGCAAAAACCGCAAAGTTTGAATAGCCGTCATTGAAAGCATCGTAATGTATACAGCCATGGGGCAGGCCTTGCATGCGCCGCCTAGTGGAATAAAACCGCGCCCCAAGTGAAGGGTAGCACAGTGGACGCCGTCACGCAACTTGACTCGTGGTTTTTGAAATTATACTCCTAATCCAAACCAAATCATCGCCGACGACCACTCGCCCTCGTTATTTAGGTGGACACTCACTTCACAAGAGCCTGGCGCACCAATTTCGCCGTCCGTAGCTGACCGAGGACAAATCGCTGGAAAAGCGAAGCGTAAACACGTTGTCGTAATCACTCCTATTTTTCTGCTTTTTAAATTTTTTGTTTATTTTGAGAGAATTGTCGAAATCGTGTCTCCCTGGGCGTCCAGCGCACGTCCGGTTGCAATTAAGCTTGAGCCTTTTGTCGTCCTCGCGTGTTTCTGACTTTTCTCGTACTGCTCCTTTTACACGATCTTTTTTTTTTTTTGCCACTTTTTGGAAACCCCATTTACTCGAGAAACGGTGGTCAAAAGAGAAATGATTGTCAGATAACGGACCACTTACTTGTTTCCCCTACGAATTCTGTCTGCCTCTAATCGACATACACGCAAAAGTAAGTGCAGTGAGCTAATCATAATTCCGGTAGAAACATTGAATGGCTCACGCCTGCTTGGAATATATTATCAGAAACCTGCATAGCCGTATCCCTGCACATTCGAAAAGGGCAGGACAGTTCCGATTTTGTAAAGGTGTCTGGCTGACTTGGCGGCCCCCTTAGGTGATTAGGGGGGGCGCATGCCCTCCCCCACCCCCGTGCGTACACCTATGATGGCTGTGTGTGTGTGTGGAGGGGGGCGGGAGGAGGAGGTGTCGCTGCGGTGAAACTTGGTACCCCCTGTTGGAGAACCCCTGAGCACAACTATGACAGCCATTCATCCATAGTACGCGAAGGTATGACATAAAGCGACCAATACGGGTGGTTCGCATGTAATCGTTAAAGCATAGGGGCGTGAGTTAGACAGTTAACTTTTGATGCAAACTTAATAAAACCTGCTGCTTAAATGACCACCGAAATACGGACATTATTTTCCCTACCCCACTTTCAATGCAGCAACACCTTATATAGGCGTACTATTTACGGACGAGGTATAAGCAAATGCGGATATACATTAGGCCGCATACCTGCTCGTTCAGAGACGCATAATTACGAAAGCGTTGCCGATATTAAACAGTGATTGTTGCTGGCGAAATACAATTAAAGACAACGAGCCCTACCTCATTCCGAGCACGTGCCCTATCAAGGAAGCACAATGCGCGCGAACGACAAACAAACAAACAAACAAACAAATTTACTAAGGAAGGAAAACCTCAAATAAACAACGTTATGCGCATATTTCGCAGGCAATTATTCTTATACGTGCAGACTGCAGGTAAAGCGAGTGGCACCATATGTAACAGCCACACAACACTCTAAACGGCTGACTTTTAAGCCTGCTGCATGCTGGCGGACAGTATATGATGAAAAAAAAAGTATAATATGGTGCTCGGCGCCAAAAACTTCCTGCGTTCTGGGTGGAGCCAGAAGCGAGATTACAACAGTACCTTTCGGCAGCCTCCCCACACCCACCCACCCATCCCCTTCCACGACGGAAGGAAAAATACTTCGTTGCGCAAATAAAGTAAACACACACAAACACAAACAAATATTCTACGCCTAGAGAAACGCGAGAATCAGCCGTGCCTGTGTAGGAAGAAAAAAAAAAAAAACAACACCGAGATTGCGATAATTTTTTCCTCCACCCTGATACCCCGTTCCGGACAAGTTCCAGATTTCGGCGGCCGCTGTTCCTCCTTCAACGCGTTGCGTGCTTGTAAAGATTGGTTCGGTTTTTTTTTTTTTCTTTTCCGGCCGCGAGCTACCAGCCAAGGCGAAGAAGTAGTCACGTGGTAGCATCCATCGACTTCCTTCCCGAGCGCACCGTTTTTGGAAATCGGCGCAGGAAGCAGCTTCTTTTTTGGCTGTCATGGTCATTACGCACAGGCCGCCTCACCCTCCACTCGTGTGTGCGTACGTTGTTGCTTCGTGCTCCCCCAAACGGAGGCAGCAACGTATGCACGCATGGATGGGAGTTGATGTTCGGTGCTCGCCACGCCCCTCTCAGTCGTCTTCGAACTCAGTCGTAATCCTCGGCCGCGATCTGGCGAGGAAGGAAAGCCGTCACTTCCTTGCCGCGTTATATATCTGCGGCTCGTAAAAGTGTGTAAGCCGTAATGAAGCGAAAGCAAGGCTCGCGCCGCATCTTGTATGCAGGTTATACTCGCGTATGGCGCACTTTACTCGATAGTCCCGGTCTTGAGCTCGTTTTCATTGCTCGCAGAGCGGCCGTGGCCGGGCCGCGTCTAATGAGTGGCCGGGCGTGGATGATATGGTTGTGCAGTTGTGCGTTCGGGCCAGTTCTGCGTTTTGGTCGATGGAGCACGCTCTTTTACTGCAAGGGGTGTCAACGATTTTTAACACCCAGAGCACGTAATGTTTTTGTTGTTTTGTTTTTTACACATCCTGCCTATGCAGAGTAGCTGAGAGAACATCCGGGTTCACGCATAAAAAATCAAACATCCAGTGACTGATAAATCGTCTACGCAACCCGAGCATGCGTCACGAAACGTGGGATTTCGCAGAGATTCCTTTCCATGGGCATTAGTCGTTTCCAACTGTCAGCGCCCCGTCAGCGTGGGAACCTGCATCGAATGCACAAAATGTCTCCTCAATATATTCGTGAAACCAGATTCTATTATCCACTTTGCGGAGCAAGCTGCATTCGTACTCTGACAGTATTCGCAAGCCTATTAAAGGAGTACTGACACGATTTTGAGACATCGCAAGAGGGACATTTTTTCGTTTGCTTGTTATGTAGTGTTCACGCTCTCCGCACACCGGATTCAGACAACACGTATAAACTATTTTACTTTGATTTTAAAGTTCTCCTCGCTGAGCCTCTGCAAGCCAGCCCCACCGCAATGGACATTATCCCGACGAGTCGACCCAGTTGCGCTGAGATTGCGAATTCTGCGTCCTGCATGTAGCCTAAATCGCAGAAATCACTGTCGGGGTCGCCGGATGACAATTCACTCATCGTTGTTTTACGTGCGCCACGAGCAGATGACAGATATGCCGCTAGTACGTCGCGAGTTGCAGTGTCCCCGGGACGTCACACGGCGACGAAACGTCACTGAGAAGCCGCGCCGTGGATATCGATACCAATAGTGCTTTTTTTTTTTAAGGTAGAGGTATTAAAAATATATTCTATGCACTCTGATGCACCCCATACCCTTTACAGGACTCTCGACACCAGCGTTTTTATTTAGAGCAATAATCTGAGTATATTTAAAGTTCGTGTCAGTACTCCGTTGAGGTTGCAGCGAGCATTATTCACGCTAATTCATCATTCTGGTGCCGCTTGATAGTCATGTTGGAGCTAAGCACGTATTCTTTGCCCACTTGACGTACTTTGTTTTCAGAAACAGCGAAAGCGGTCGATTCACTGCACGCACAGGGTCCGTCAAAGGTTCTCAGGCCACGCTGCCATAGGGATACATGGGATAGCGGCCTGGGAACTTTTTACGGACCCGGAACGTCTTGTTCGTTATCCAAGTTCAGCTACATACGGAGTACTGTGTGGCACTTTTCGCAGTGGAGATACATGCTTTTTTTTTTCTTGCAGTAAATGATTTAGTCTTTTCCTCGAACATTCTGTTTATTTCTTTGCAGAAATAACTCCCCACTCCCCTCAATGTGTCCCGCCACCCTCGCCGTGTCTTCTTCATGCAACTGGGCCCTCCGCTTAAAAGGTTGCCGACCACTGCTTTAGATAAATGATATTGGTTCGCTAGTCCTGTGGGGAAACTTCCTATATGTTAGATCGAATAAAGACGTATTTTTTTTATAGATAAATGCTTATCTTCGTTTGTTTCTATTCCTGTTCGCTTCCTGCCACCATCGTAGAAGAAAAGAATGTTAACTTTGCTCAACATTCATTACTGGCGCCTGTACGGCGATTGCGGACAGAACATATAGGTATATTATTTTTTCTTTACACTAACAGCTATGCACCACCAATGGCACTCATGTCTGCATCATGGGCTTCCGGTCTCCGTACAAGCTATAACTCCTATAAAAAGTTTTTTAGCATGACGTGTGACCTGTAACTTTAACCTACCTCTAACCTGTAGCATGAACTCTAACCCGCTGTTGTACAACTGTTACAACCTGTAACAGCTGCAAGATTTATTATAGGCCCTGTGCTCTACACTACTCCTTAGAACGTACAGAGCCATGCACCTTTCGGCAATAGCGGCGAATATTTGTAGGTGCCATCACGCTGTCGACTACAGTGGTAAAGTACGGGGACGCCTTGGTTAAAAACTGCATTCCTTGCAGTGAACAAGAAATGACGTACGTGCGCGCTTGCCTATATATTTACGCAATAGCTTCGAAAGCGCAGTCAGAAGTGCTGGTAACCTTTCTGTAGAAGCCAAAAAACAATCACACAGGCAGCGCCTCCTCAATGCTGCCGACATGCTTCTCTTATTTTATATCATAGAAGGCACGCCGGGGGCAACCATCGTTTACTTGGTGCAGCGCTCACACAGACGAGGGCAAAGCTGAGTGTGTACCAAAGCGATGAATGCGTACAAACTATCTCATCTTTAAGTTATAATGCTGGGAGCAGCTTTTGCACCATATTTGTCTTCGTGGAAACTTCGTGGAAGCAACGGGGTGGTCACCATGACGTCAGTAGGGTACGAGCTGTCGAATGAGCCGCATACGAAGGATATCAGTTGTTATCTGTCTGCTCCCATGCTCTGCCACACACTCGCAAGCACAGCATTCCTGCTTTTATCGCTTGGCTATCACGCGTGATTAACTGGTCGGCTGCCCCCGGCCCTGCGCGCGCCCCTATGACTGAAGATGAGGTAAGCTTGTAATACTAAGGCCTCCAGTCTACACATACTTCTTGACTTGAAGGTCGCGGGATGGAATCCCGGCCGCGGCGGCTGCATTTTCGACGCAGGCGAAAATGCTTTAGGCCCATCTAGTTAGATTCGAAATTTCTGGAGCCCTCCACTACGGCGTCTCTCATATCATATCGTGGTTTTGGGAAGTTAAACCCCAGATATTATTATTATTATTATTACACATACTTTTTGCCGCTCATGCTTAATTCACTCACCCGACACTATTCCAATACGGAGGCTATCGCTGCACTGTGCCCTATCAGCTGGCGTAATCGCAAAAAAAAAAAAATAATAAACGCCGTTTTTGTGTAGATATGATATCCTAGATGAATATTGTTCACCCTCTACATATGAATGGCCCGAGTTCAACCTATAAAACCGTCTAATAGTACTACTCTCACTACCAAGTTCCTAGCTATGACCTATAGTTAGGAGCTTGGGAGGCGGGAGAGGAACACTTGGCACTTGTTTCCCTCACCGCCGGCCTCATTGCGATCCAAGTTGATCTCGAGCGTTTTCGAATTCACAGCGCAGGCAATGGATGACGGGTGGAGTAGGTCCCACCTTCTTCTCAGAGTCTGCAATGGGATGTTCGCCTACACAAACGCTATGAAAGGTCGGCAGGCGTGGAGCCTCTGTCAGCAGGTCACGACGACAGACGTGGCTTCGACTAGACAGCAACTCCATGCGCGGTGAGGTTTCTATTGTGGCGAGGTTAGAATAACAGAGAGCTGAGCTAGTTGGTAAGTATTCATGTTGAAGAGACAGGGCGTGCAAACACGGACACAAGAGAGAAGTCAAGAGATCACAAACGCCGCTAATTGACACCCATAAAAGACAACATTGGGAGATGTCACTGCTCTCATTCATATTCGGCTGGCGAAGGGTGACCGCACTGGCCACGCATGTGGAGATCAATCTACCTTAGAGGCTTGCGACAACAGAGTGCGATCGTTGGCGTGACAGAATATTTTACGACTTGGGTTTCGGTGCCGCCATATTGGGCTGTTAACCTTGCCGCTTTGTAACTTGAGCACCGTTCGACGATTCCTGACCTTACCGATTGACGTCACGACATACAAAATCAGAAAACATTCGTTTAACAGCCCGAGGTGGTGTCGCCCACATGTCTTGCTTAAAACGTCTGTACTCTTCGTTACCATACTGTGTCATTTCCGGGTGACCGGGTCATGTGTCGCCGCCGCTCCGTTTCCCATTGGCATTCCAGCTGACGCTATCAGCGAACCACGTTTTCATCATCCGTTGTTCATGGACAATTCCTGCATTTCTTTTAGAGTTCGTTCGAATCAGAACAGCAGTTATAGCCCCTGCATAGCACCCTACATGGTCCAATTATCTAAACCGTGAAGGTCGAAGAGCTGGAGACTAAAATCTAGATTCGTGCGCTTCTACCCCAGTTAGTTCAAGTATGGTTCCGTGTCTGTGGCAGCCCAGTTAGACTGCAGAAGGGGAAGCATACCCGTATTACCACTGTGTGGCTTGCATCGTTTGACAGTGTAACAGCTGATGATTGAAATGCGCAAGTGAAGAAGGTGCGGGCTATTATCGGGCTTTATGTTAAGGTGTATATGTGTGCTTTAGGGCACCTGTCAGGCTGACCGTATGTCCCCGCGTATCCTACGATTATTCATTTTTAATTACGCAGGACATGTGTTTCATTGACATTCCAGGGTAGGTCAACCCATCGTGGTTACACAAAACATAAGCGTTCCTAGAAAAACCAGGGACCAACGCCTCTTCGGGGTGGCCACTCTACCAAATGAGCTAAGCAGGATCCTAGCGATTGGCAGTGCGAGAGCAAAATAGTAATAATTGATGGGGTTAACATCCCAAAACGCCGTAGAGCCTCTGGGATGTTAAACGCAGTTTAACATCCCAGAGACGCCGTAGTGGAGGGCTCCGGAAATTTTGACCGTCTGGGGTTCTTTAACTCGCCCCTAGATCTACGTACACGGAAATGCTGCCGTCGAAAACCATCGAAAATGCTGCCGTCGCGGCCCGGATTCCATACCGCGACCTTTGGGTCAGCAGTCCAGCACCATGACCACTAGACCACTGCGGCGGTTCAAGTGCGAAATAATTCGACAACACGAAGGCCATCGACGAAAACCGCAAATACGTTCTGCGGAATTCCGCAAGGTGGCGGCACGGTTATGAAAGGGAAAAATTTACAACCACCAATATTGCAAATCTATTTGCATTATCAGTCGATGCACTTCGAGTTGTCGATTATTTTGTCGTCGCACTGCCAATTTCTAGTATCGTGGTTAGCTGAGTTGGTAGAGCGGCCGCCCTGGAAAGGTTTTGGCCCCGGGTTCGATCCCCACGGACCAGGGCGAATTTTTCATCAACTGAGAAATCCTTACGGTCTTCCTTGCAGCTTCGTGTTACAACACAGGAGGTTCTTAGGTTTGCCTTTCGTAATCCCTCCGCCGCCTTGCGGAATCGCACAGAAACTATTTGCAATTAAAACGTTTGTCACGCACTGTGCGTTACACTCCCTCCCACAGATACAGCTTGCTGTCATTATACCCTTCAATATCGAGACTGGCTTCCCAAGCTAGAAAGGCTGATGCACGTGCCAGAGTTTTGATTGCTACTTTGCTCAGCGTTCGTTGGGTCTATGCGTTCATATCGCATCTTTGTTTGTACTTGATAAAGGCCATCTTTTTGTGTGGACATCTGTTTGTGTACGCCTTCTATCCTTTTGTGTTATTCTGTTCACACTTTTGCTTTCTTTTTTTTTCCTTTCAGCGTTCGTCCAAAACAGATAACTATCGTCCATGCTGGAGTATTGTAGAGGCTCAAAATTAAAGATGCTATACTCGCGGACAACTTTTCTTGGCAATGAAGGGAAGGCTAGAGAGCCGAACTACGTGTGTGCTACCGCTGAAGATTATAGTCCCACAACTGCGTCCGTGTTTTCTGCGTGAGGATAAAAAAAAAACATTACTTTATTTTCTACGGGGCGCTGTTTGAAAAGAGGCTCAGCGCGCACCAAGAAGATATTTATATTTCTTTTGCTTTATGCAGTGTGATTTCGCGTTTTTGCACCTGTGAAAACGTCGCACCTTTTACGTGCACCTCACAGTCAAAATGGCGTCTTCGTCTTCAGGTGAGCGCTCGACAACTTCCAGCTTTTCCGACGACTCGCCGAGGGAGCTTGTGACGAATTTCACTAACAAATGGCTGTGTAAGCCTGTGACGGCCGCTCGAATAATCAAAGGGCCGTCACACGAGGTACGAAAGCTTCAAAATCCAAACCTAAGGTCGAAACGCGAGCCGAACCGGACTACTTCGCGGAGCAGTACATGTGCAGTAGCTCCGCCCCCGTAGCCTTTCCTTCATTGCCAAGAAATGTTGTCCGCGAGTATAGATACTAAAAGATAGATCGCTTTAGATAGTCAAGTAGTTGGAACAAAAATGATTAAAACACTGCGACAGTCTGCTATTCTCCGAAATGATGAACAGTTTTACGCTTTTCAGTGATTTCTGACTTAAAGTGTAGATTATTTCTCAGGAATGCAATGATCGCGAGATCACGAGCGTTTCACATATTTGGCATCACGGAATGCAGCTCAAGTCAAATAAGGAACTCGGGAGTATGTAGGACAAACCTGTTTATTTGTACGCAATCCCAAGAAATAACCTAGGGGCACAGGTCCAAATGGAGCGAATGTGCAAGTGAAACAGGCAACGCGTATCTGCCACACTTTTATAGGACCACTGCCTTCAAAGCCAAGCTCTGGTGAGACAAGCGGTCCTATATAATGAGTGAAAATGTATACGCGAAATCAGCAAGTAAACACAGCCGGGACACAGCTGACAAACTGTATCATTGTCAACGACCACCGAGTGAACGACCGGCGCTGAGATGCCACCGATCAATGGCCCCGCATTAAGCGTTACTTGTGCTGTAGAGGCTGACCCTTAACGGCTGCGAGCCTGCTGTAATCGTAAACGTTGAAACGTACGCCTGAAATCACGCAATTCGGTGCAGGACAGCCAAGGCGCAGCTCGCATAGCAAACACCTCGTAAGTAACTGCATCTATTGGCACGATATCCCTCAACCGCGAAGAGCGTGCCTGGAGTACTAAGCGTCATCCGTCTGTCGCGGTCCTTCCCGATCAACGGTGATAAAAGCGTGCGACACTCGAGATCCTCATCCGCATCACGTTTCAATAACAGGGTCGCGTCGCTTTTCCGACTGAACCTAGAGGACGTGTGAACAAATTATATTTTCCCCGAAAGTGTGACGTCATTTTGTGAGTTCGAAGACCAGGCGTCGAAATAACGTAGGCGCGCAGGTTCGCGTCACTAGTGAGTCGTAGGAACAATAAACAGCTGGCTTTCACCACGTAGCATTCTGCGCATGCCTATGGTGACGTCACAATCGACACCATTCGCGTTTTATCAAGCCAGGGTGGAGTAGTGTCGCTATAGTCACCGGATGGTGTACGTTCAGCTTCATCCCGCGCTGCACACAACTGCGGGAAAAACCCCGAGTCCATGCGGGCGCGCCGTGTGCTCTATCTTGCTCGGCCACCGGGACACGCGCACACTTAGCTCCATGCCCGCAGGGGGGCGCCTCGGTACCAGAGACCGTCTGTAAGACATCGGCGACACCCTTATCGGGGCGGCCTATCGACGACTTTCGGAGCGAGCTCGTTATTGCACCGATACCCTTCTTTGTACGCGATTATGTGGAACAGCAGCGTAAGGGACCCCCGTTTGCTTGCTTTGTTTCGTGCTTTCACGGTGGCTCTCTGGGTTCTCCCTGGTTTCGCCCTCTTGCCTAATGAAGTCGGCAGATTTCTGACGTTTGTTTGCGATCGGCTTTGCGATTAGACAACGGCTTACGCCGCGTGCCGGGGAAAGAAAATTGTTTAGTAGAGCAAAGTGGCGCCGTTATCGGACTTCCGCTCGTTGTCCTGAATTTCGATTCTCTTTTTACACTGCTGCATTGTCACAGGCCGCTGATTTCCGGTGCTTGCGAGCCCGGCCGTTAACTACAGATAGGGGGCCCGTACACCGAGCTCAAGCTGAAAGTTGTATAAATATTTACTGAAGGTTAAAAATAGCATGCGGAGTCACAGACTAGTCAGCAGTCCCACCAACCTAACGGCAAATCAGTGTGTTATCCTGCTTGGATAACAACACGTTTGTCTTTACAGATCTAAATAAATGTTTTCTAAAAAGAACAAAATTCACCGACGATTACGATACTGCCTAATGTGAAATCTGAGCGCAGCTTCGTGTTGGGCAACGCCAACTGTGTGTGAAGTTTTGGCTATCCGCAGTGGTAGCAATGTAACATTCGTTACATATTGCCACAGAAACTGCCAGCGCTCGAGTGCTACGCACACCGCTCTGTGCATTTCAGGGGTTGCGAACCAAGCGAAACGCCGACGGTCCCGATACGGCAAGCGAAGCCAGCCGCAGTGCACGTGCCAGACCTGCATGCTCACGAGCTCTGACCGAGGGGCCAGCGCGCGTGACGGAGGAAGAAAGCGAGGTTTAAGGCCAGTGGCTCGTGATATCGACAGACTCCGCGTTCGCTCTATCGGTTACGCCACCGACACCAACGCCAACGGCGACGCCGCTCAACGCAGGAACAGGCGCCTAAGAGCTGCGCTCTAAAATAATCCGTTTGGCTCACACACAGGTAAAATCAGTCATCTTTGCAACATGACATCAACATTGATTGAACAGCGTCAGCAGATCCCTTGTACGGTACCCTCTGCATGGTTAAATTGTGCCCCCCCCCCCTTCTTCATATGAACGACCGTACACAAGCTTATTGTTACAACCTATGCATAATTACAAGCTTCAGCGACAGAACCGCGGTGCGCCTGATCTTCACATCTGTGAGGGAGTCGTGCCAACTTCTTTCCGTTCGAAGCTTACGTACTTTCTCTCTGCTAATGTAAAGATCAGGCCTACCGCAACATAAAAGTTCATCGTTTCCCACGAAAATGTTATTCTGGCTGAGTATTAAAGTCAGATCTTCCGACAGTATTTGTTGGAACGTTTAAGTTTCTCGACTAAAACTAGCGAGACTTATCAATGTCTGCGCAGCAAAATCGACTATGCTAAACAAAGAAAGGCGCCACCATGAAGTTGAAACTTGAAGTCACTTGAATTCGCTGGGCTGAGCTTCCCAATGATCGGAAGCACGCTAAGATCACGCCAGTACCGAAAACTGATGACCACTCGGTTGTATCCTCGTTTAGGCCTATCTCCTTGCTATGTTCTAGTGGCAAAATTCTAGAACATATAATATTCAAACATCTGACTGTCTATGTCGAAAGTAATAACCTAATTACCCTCCTTCAGCACGGCTTTCGCAAAGGATATTCTACGGTAACCCAGCCTATCGAGACGTTTCATGACCTGGCAGCAGCGATCGACATGAATGGTCAAGTATAGATGTTACATTACTGGATTTCGAAAAAGCTTTCGATCGTGTGAGTCACCAGAAATTACTACTTAAACTCAAGCCAATCCTGAAACTGACAAATTACTTGCGTGGATAGAAGCTTATCTTTCAATGAGAAGCCAGTGTGTTACAATTGATGGTGTAAGCTCGACCTCCGCCCCCGTGAAATCAGGTGTACCTCAAGGATCAATTTTGGGGCCGCTGTTTTTTCGGTTATTTATTAACGATATTGTGCTAAACACAAACGTAAAAAAATAAAGCTTTCCGCGGACAATTGCATATTATATCAGGAAATTCATAATTACAGCGATCAAGAAACTTTAAACATGGCATTAGCAACGCTTCAAACGTGGTGCACAAATGGCAGATGAGAATTAATTATAAAAAAAACAGTGGTAATGAGAGTTACGCGTAAGAAACCGCCGCTTTTGTTTAACTATCACATCGATGGTCATGCTTTATCGGAGGTCACTAAACACAAATATTTCGGAATAATACTCACATCAGACTTAAAACTGAATGAAAATGTTCAATATATTGAAAGAAGGGCAATGAAAAAGCTTGGTTACCCGCGAAGGAGGCTGGTAAATGCCACACCGCACATCAAACTTCTCGCATACAAAACTTTTATTCGACCAACATAAGAGTACGCCGCTGCTGTGTGAGATCCGTTTACTGTGTCCAATATTTAAAAAAAAACTTGAAATGGTCCAAATTAAATCTGTTCGATTTGTGTTTAACTGTTATAGCTGGCGCACATGACCTTCACTTCTTTTACTTAAAGCGGAGCTCGAGAAACTACAAGAAAGAAGAAGAACGGAGAGGCTGAAGCTTTTTTACCTGACTTTTCATGGCAAGACTGGAATTAGCAAAGCGATGCATATTAAGCAGACAAGTGAACGCGCGGTGCGCTCATGTCATTCAAAGAAAGCTTTAGATTACGTAAACCGCATAGATACGTTCAAGTTTTCTTTTTTTCCGAGAACTACCCGTGAGTGGAATAGCCTAACAGCCGATTTTATAGAATGTAAAACAGTTGATTTATTTCTAAATGCATTAAACAACCATTAACAAAATGGGCTATCACTGATTGTACAACCTTGCCTTTTTCGGAGAACCGCAACGGTACGCTTTGTGTTCAGTATGTTTCAGTGGGTAAAATTATGCTATTTCTTGTAATGTCCTTGCTTTGTTTTTCTTCAATTGTTACAAAAATGTTCTAATATATGCTTTTTGCATTCTACATCGTGTTTTCTGTCTAGTTTTCTTGTAATTATTACCCATTTCACTATGTCTGTGTGACGCTCTTTATGCTGCTTTCGCAGCGAAGAGTTCTGTATGCCCATTCCTGCTTAAAGGGACACTAAAGAGCAAAACGATTTTTCTCATATTAGTAAAATACTCTTTCACGATACCAAAAACAACACGCTTGCTGCGAGAAGACGCTTAGCAAGCGAGAAAACGCGCAAAAAAACAAAAATGTGGGTAGTGACGCCACCTTGAGGTTTCCGCTCCATTCGCCGTGACGTCACATGTTTTGACGGCGCCTACTAGGGACTACGTAGTTCCTAATAGGTAAAAATGAAGTAAATTGTCCTCTGAGGGGGCCCCCATAGACCTAACATACAAAGTTTGGAGTAATTTTGTTGAGCCAATGGCGCCAAAACACGATAAATACACTTTGAAATCCGTGAAGTCACGCGGCGAGATTTCGGCGCGAAATTTAAAAATGAAACTTTCCACTTTATTTTCTCCTCTATTAATAAACTTATAATCGCGAAATTAACGACGCTAGAGTTCTCAGACGAAAAAGCACAAGAACCGTCATAAATCCCAAGACAACCACGTTATGACTCGAACCGGCGTCTGCCTTCTGTACCGGAACAGTAGCGTCCTCACCAAAAACAGCGGCGGCAACTGTCAACTCAGTCGAGACGCGCTCGCCCATTGATGGCGGCGCGACGCAGCAGGCCGCACCTTCTTTTTATGTAGCGGCCGTGATACAGTATCTGAAACTTAAGAAAATAAAGAAGAAGAAGAAGAAGGAAAAGTACAGGCTGCAGAAAGATAGAGAAGTGCCACGCGTGACCTACGGCAAATATTCAGGTTCCTCCTTTGATGATTCCACTGACGGCATACTCACACACTCATCACCTGCCCGAGCTATTTTAAACGTTTCGACTATGTCCCTAGTTAAGCTGTTCCCATGGCGATACGAAACGATGGTCTGTTCAAAGAACGGATGAAGAGGAGGAAACGCACTGCATCTCTTACATTAGGTGAGCTGCTAGTTGTCCGTCTGCTGCCGCGTTTCGTGTGGTAAGCACTACATAGGGAACGTAGGCAGGTGTCTGAACGTTCGGCTGCAAGAGAACAATAACCAAATTCGTAATGTGGCAGTAAACGGGCAATGAAGAGCCCATTGTAAAAAATGTCGTGTCAGGCAGCCAAGCTCGTGGAAACAAGTTCGATTCTCAGCCATGACGGCCCTATTTCGATGGGGGCGAAATGCAAGGAACACCCGTGTGCTTACATTTAGGAGTAGCTTAAATAACTTCAGGTGGTAGAAGTTATTGCGGAGTCACCCACTACGGCGTGCCTCATTATGATATTGTGATTCTGACAGATAAAACACCCGCAGTTATGATCATTATAAATGTCTCATATGTATATGTGCTTATGCCGATTTATTTAGCACACTGTATTACATGTACTGATTCGGTCACTTGCTTACTGTATCAGGAGGTAAATGTTCAGCCTCGTTAGCTTTTTCTGTTACGCTTTCTTTTTTAGTGCAATCTGTCCTCATCGTAGCTGTTCTACGTTATTTATTTATTTCTTGAAATCTTTATTTTGTTCTTGATTGTTCGCATTGAATTTTTGTATGTGTGCATATAGTCTCTTGTTCTGGGCCATGGGCGTAACCAGAAACTTCATTGTTTAAACAGCCCAAAAGACGAAGACACGAGAAGGAGATCTACACAGGACAGGCGCTGGATGTCTTCTCCTTCTCCTTCTCGTGTCTTCGTCTTTTGCGCTGTTTAAACAATGAAGTTAAACCAACTAGCCCAATTTCGCACACTGTTCCAGAAACTTTTTTCGAGAGTTGGGGGGGGGGGGGAGGTTCAACTATACGTATGTTCATGCGCGCGTTTGTATGTGTGCGTGTATATATACACAAGCAAAATTTGAAATTTTCGGAGGGAGGGGGTTTGACCCCCCCCCCCTCTTTGGCTACGCCCCTGTTGTGTGCATTCAAGGTCCAACTGCAGTTCATCGAGCTGACCGATGCTGTCTGAATATCTGAATAGAAGTTTCATCGCACGCCTCTGTTGCTTGAGGCGGGCAAAATGGCCCAAGACGCAGTCAAATGATAAAGTTCTTTGTGTTATCAGAAGCACGCAATGTTCAATGAGCGCACGCTCATCGCGTTCGATAAAGCCATAGTTGTTGAAGTACGTACTCGCCGTTTGACCAAAGCGGTACCGCAAGCTGTTTCCATAGACTTTGTTTAGACGAAGACTATGGTACAGAGTTTCCAGATGTCGAAGAATTCTATATGGGGGTCTTGTCCTGAGATGTAGGTCGATTGAGTAGAGGAAAGCATAATGACATGTCGGAAGGTTCCAGAACCTCTTCTTTTCTTCAGAAGCAAGTCCGTTAGCCAGCTCTTGCAGCTTTCGCTGTGACTTTTGCTGCGCGTTCCGCGCAGGCCTGGCGTTTTTTGCATATACAGTATGTTGGGGCCAGACTTGTGGTTCGTCTACGGTGATTCCTCGAGTTGTATATAAGTTCTGGTTCTTCTGTTGAATTTCAGTGCCTCCGATAGTCGATGTAAATATCTCAGAACCTTTTATTAGGCTGTAGAAAAATATTACTAAGCTCGGCCCCTTTTTAATACAAACACTTAATGCGGTTTTGTATTTAAGTACTACGCCGGTCAGTTGCACCGAGCGCTCTTGTGCTTTTTTTCTTTTTTTTTTTTTGCTTGTGGCATTCCGCAATGGCTGTAGCGGAACCATCCAAGTGATGCCATACGTGTATAAACTGTATAAGCCAATTTCTCATCAAACAATAAAAAAACCCGCATTTCCCCGAAGGGGAGTATGAGGAAGTGCGAAGCACGGGCTGATGCTATGAGGCGGCGCGCACGACTAAACTGCAGAGCCGAGCGAAGGAGACGGCAGCGAGAGAGCACGCGCCAGCCGACCCACGGAGGTCTGGCCGTTTTTAAGTGCAAAGCACTTTCACTGATGATGATGATCTGTCTTCCGAACTCGTTCCAAAGAACCCGCAACGCGTTCAACTTGTTGGCTGCGTTGCGCACGCCCGAGATGGGGCTCAGGTTGTTGTCGAACCACAGTCGATCGCACACCGCGCAGCTATATCCGAAGCTGCGGTCCAGGAAGTCTCGCTTGAAGTGCGCGTCCGGCCAATCGAATTCGAGGGCCCGTGCTCGCTCGCGCATCGCGCGTCGCCGCGCCAGATCGGCTTCGGGTGCTCCGCTCGCTTCGCACGCTTTCGTTCGGCGTCTCGCCGCCGGCCTGCATCACCACAGGCAATGCGCGGGGCGCGCGCAGCCAGGGAGCGGAGGGCGGAGCGCGCGCAGTCACGTGGGGCGTGACGTCGCTGCGCCGTTGCTACAGACGCTCCTCTCCTCTGCTCGCGCCGTTGCTATGGGACGGCGGACACAGGGTCGCTTATAAAGTGCATTCGCACTTAAAACAAACATGAAAAGAAAATTGATCTCGCTACGTGCTCCGAATACAATTAAGATAAGCTTAGAATAACAGAGCTGAGCTAGTTGGTAAGTATTCATTCTAAAAAGACAGGGCGTGCAAACACGGACACAAGAAAGAAGTCAGGACACCACAAACACCGACTAACAACTGAAGAGGCGCACAACGGCTGAAAAGAAAGGTGAAATGAAACATAAAGATGGAATCAAATGCCTTAACAGTTATCTTCCACGTAGACCGCCACGCGTGCCGGATTGATAGGTTCGCCTGTTGCATGGGCATGCGCAGATAAGTTTTCGTGCCTTCTTTCTTTTCAGCCGTTGTGCGTCTCTTCAGTTGTTAGTCGGCGTTTGTGGTGTCCTGACTTCTTTCTTGTGTCCGTGTTTGCACGCCCTGTCTTTTTAGAATAAGATAAGCTCTCACTGGGCAACATAGGAGTTGCCCAAGAGAACTTATCCCGTTGGTCAACTCTTAACCCTGTCAGGCAACATGACCTCTAGCTCTTGACCCTATATATTTCCTGATGAGAAAGAAACGAACTTCAGACTTGGTATTTCTTCATATTATAGCCGCCTTAGACGCTGTTGTGAACGAACAGACCGAAGAGCCACAACGGTTAGAACCGTTTATTTTGACGATTAGAACGTGAATAACATGATGATGATATGTCTTCTTTTTCTTCTAATTCTTCTTCGTCTTCTCCTTTGTCTTCCTGTTTCTACATCTTCCCGGGGCCTCAAATGTCCGCACTTATAAGCATCCTTCTAATTGATAAACCAACCTTGTTGGTCTTCGGAGAACCTTATTGTCAGGAGTCCTCAAAACGCAGACTCTTGAGAGTTGGTCTCGGCCTGGGAAAATGTCCTTTACCAAACATATTTTCCAAAAGGCTTTTGGATTTCTTTCTTCTAGTAAAACAATGTCACCTTTTTTAAGTTTCTCATGATTATTTCTCATTGCGGGTTTCATTAGTGCACTCCTTATTTCTTTCATATACTCAGAGTTCCATCGTTGCCACCATAATTTAGTAACTTCTTCGCGAAGTCTCCACACTTGTTGAAGATCGTGGTCCCATCCTTCATTTATGTCTGCTCCAATTTTTCGCTTTCCGCCAATCAGATCTGATGGTGTCAAAGGAGTGGGCTCGTCAGGTTCCTCGTAAACGTACGTAAGTGGTCGGTTGTTCATGATGCCTTCAACTTCACAGACTAGGGTATGCATCTCATCGATATGTAGTAAACGCCGACCAATCACTTTTCGTAGAGACGACTTGAAGCTGCGTATTAGCCGTTCATAAAAGCCACCCCACCATGGTGCATTTTCTGGAATGAATTTCCACTTGATAAGGTGATTGGCAATGAAACTCCTCGTTGTCTCACTTTGTAGCGTCGTGACTAGGTTCAATTCTTTGTTAGCTTTCTTGAAAACCTTCGCATTGTCGCTGTAGATGACTGAGCACATCCCTCTTCTTGCAATGAAGCGTCGAAAAGCTTGCATAAAACTTTTAGCTGAAGTGTCTTTAGCCGTTTCCAAGTGCACAGCTCTTGTAACTGCGCATGTAAAGATTATTATGTAAACCTTCATTATCTCTCCCTTTGTTTTAGTTGCTTGCAGAGGACCTGTGAAGTCTATTCCAACTATTTCAAAAGGTGCAGTCCTCGTTACTCGTTCGGCAGGCAGAGGAGGTATCTCTTGTCGCAGTGGTCTGGAATTATACCTTCTGCATATAATGCATGTTCTGATGACATCTTTTACTTCCTGTCGTCCTCTTATTACCCAAAACTTGGTTCTTAAACGGGCTAGTGTGTCTCGCACTCCGCCGTGAAACGTCTCTCCATGCACATGTCTAATCAGTAGCTTTGTTAAATGATTTTTTCCAGGTAGTACTATCGGATGCTTTTCGTTAAATGTCATACTTGTCTCTTGAAGTCTTCCTTTGAGTCTCAGTATGCCTTGTTCGTCTGTGAACACCTCACATCCCCTTATTGTCTCATGTGCGCCGATTTTCTTCAGTTCTTTGGCAAGTTCCACATTTTGTTCTTGCCAAATAATACGGGTCTCCGCGGCCTCGATCTCTTCAGCATTTAGAGGGCCGTATTTTTTGTCTCGTTGAACATTGCTGTAAAAGCGAAACATCCAAGCTGTTACTCTCAGCATCTTTGAGTAATTGCCAAACTTTTCAATTTCGATACCTCGTTTTGCGACTTGTTCCGTCGTATATTCAACCAGTATTTCAACTTCCCTTGCTTCTTCATTACCTCCTGGCTCTTTGTAACTTGGAGAGCCTTGTCTCTGTAACCACTCCGGTCCCTTCCACCAAATTTCTGCTGACGAAAGTTGTTCAACGGTGACGCCTCTGGTTAGAAAATCCGCCGGATTTTCATTACTGCTCACGTATCCCCATTGACTCTCCGCTGATAAATTTCTTATTTCTTTTAGTCGGTGTTCAACGAATGCTTCACGCCTTCTTTCTTTCCTTATCCAGTTTAACACGATTGTAGCATCTGTCCAAAACTTCACCAGGTTAATTTCTTGTTTCAGATTACTTTTGATGTAATTCCACATTCTGGCAGATAGTGTTGCTCCAAGAAGTTCTAATTTTGCTAGACTGATTTCCTTCATTGGAGACACTTTACTTTTGGCAAGAATCAGTACTGTATCTTTGTCTCCGTTCTCGTAGGAAATTACCATGTAGGCTGCACTTCCATACGCCGCAGGGCTTGCATCGGAAAAAATGTGCAATTCAGTGTTCAAATGATGTTTCTTCTTTGCGACGTACTGCCGTGGTACTTTTATATTTTCGATTGATTTTATTTCCTCCAACCATTTTCTCCATATCTTCTCCTCTTGATCTGTTAAAGGATCGTCCCAAGAAATTCCAGTCTTCCAGAGCCTTTGTATAGCTATTTTTGCTTTTACTGTGACCGGTGTTAGAAATCCCAACGGATCGAATACCTTTGCACTTTCTTGAAGCACTGCTCGCTTGGTCAGTCTTTCACTCACTTCTGCTGTCATCCATTTTTTCACAGGATAGCCCAAAGTATCGTCATCCGTGTTCCATGTCATTCCTAGAACGTTGGTTTCACTTGATGATGTAGGAACGGCATCCTGATTCTCGGAAAAAGTTTTCATCATCTCTTCACTGTTCGATGTCCATTTCCTTAGGTTCATTCCGGCTCGGCGAAAAATTTCCTTTGCGTCCTGGTATAAACCTTTCGCTTGATTCTCGTGCGCTGCTCCAAGCATGACGTCATCGACGTAAATTGAATTTCTAAGTTTCTCCACCGTTTCGGGAAAGTTTTGCTGTTCTTTATTCAGGTGATGCTGTATTGTGGCTGCTAGTAAGAAACTGCTTGGCGTTGTACCAAATGTCACCCTAGTCATCCTCCATGCAACGATGTTCTCTTTAGTTAAGTCGCATTGTTCGTTCTTCCACCACAAAAACGAAGTGCGTCTCTATCTTCTTCGTGAATACTGATCTGCAAGAATGCCTTTTCCACGTCTGCCGTCATTGCAACTGAATGTTTGCGAAAGTTCATTATCAGTGCAAGTATGTCTGGATTCAAGTTTTCTCCAGCTTCTAGGTTTTCATTCAACGACATTCCTGGTGTCGTTGACGACGAAGCGTCAAACACTATCCTTACTTTCGTTGTCAGTCGATCTTCTCTAATGACTGCTTGATGCGGCATGTAGTATGTAGCGTGCTCGGATTCATCCGACGTCGCTAGCTCTGCCACTCCCGATGTAAAGTATTCTTTCATAGCACTGTTGTACTTTTCTTTTAGCGCCGAGTCTTTCTGAAGTCTTCGAGATACTTGCATCAATCTTCTGATTGCTACTTGCTTGTTATCTTCCATGTTTACTGTTTCTTTCCATGGTAGTCTTACTTTGTATCTCTCTCCATCCCTCTCAATCGTTTTTTTCAAATGATGTAAAAAGGTGCTCAACTCTATGCATCCTGTTCTTTGTTTCCGTTATTCCAGTGTTTTCGAGCTCCCAAAATTTTTGGATGGCATCTGTTATCTCGTCTGTTCTTTCTGTAGCGTGAAGAACCATGACTGATTTTGTCTCTCGTAGGTATGATTCTACACCACATGGTCCATGTACAATCCATCCCAGAATGCTTTCTACTAGCATCGTGTGTTGATTTAGCCTTTTCACACGTCCTGTGATCGCCTCCCAGTAGAAATCAGATCCTAGGAGTAAGCTTGTTTCCTGCGTTGCACTTTTTTCATCGTTGTCATCAGCGATTTTCATTCCCATCTTCTTCATATAGGACTTTGAATTGTCGTTTGGGCGAGGTAGTCGCGTTCTTGATATCATGTCTACTTCAATAGCCTCCATTACTAGTGGTTCCCCATCTGGATTTTCTTTCAGTGCAACTTCAACAACGTTCATAACACTTTCATTTTCTTTTCCTCCAAATGATCCCACTGTCAGCCTTTCTCTTCGGAGTACCTTGCAACCAATTCTTCGTGACAAACTGGTTTGTATGAATGATCTTTGGCTTCCGCTGTCGAATAAAATTCTTGCGTACGCTCCTTTACTTTCACCCTCTGTCCATGCTATGGCTGTCTGCAATAGAACACGCTGGCGTTCTTCTTGCAGTTTAGAAGACGCTAGCAGGTTGCACGATTTTTTGACAGCCATATCGTAGTTTCGTTCCTCACTTTTGTCATTAGGCTTGCTGCCTTCACTGCCCTTTGTCCTGCACATGGAAGTTGCGTGTCTTGCTTTGCAACGTTTACAAACTACCGTGGCTTTACAAACTCTTGCGTTGTGATTCGGTCTCGTGCACCTAAAGCACCTGTTTTCTTCTCGAAGCTTTTCCTTTTTGTCGTCGTATTTTATTGTCCTCCGACAGTCTTCGGTGCTGTGATTGGTTAGATTACAGAAGCAACATCGTTTTGTGACGGAGCTCTGAAATGCTGAAGTCTTGCTCATTAAGCTTGATCTGTTAGTCCATTTTCTGCGATGTCTGTCTTCACCGTCTTCAAAACTTTCTAGCGACTCTCTGCACCTCACTTGTTCTTGCAAAAATGTTATCAACCCTTTCAGTGTATCTGCACTGGTACCGTTGTTGCTTTCTCCTTCCGAAGTTCCTATTCTCTCTTGCGTACCTTGCCTTCTCTTCTCGTAAATTTGGTATTCAATGAACAAGTCTTGCGGTGTGCAACGCTTTAAGATCGGCATGAGCATCGGAGCGTACGAATGCACTGCAACTCCAAGCGCTTCCAGTGCGTTCGTGTGCACTTTCACTGTCTGGCAAAGTTCGCGTAAACCTTTGACATCTTTCGGATTCTTGACTGGTTCTAACTTGATCAATGCATTCATGTGAGTTTCTTTCAACTGCTCTTCATTGCCAAATTCCTCTTTTAAAAGCTTAACAGCTGTCTGGTAATTCTTATCGGAGTATTGTAGTCCTTCAATAAGAGCAGCTGCCTTTCCGTCAAGGACAGAGATCAGGTAATGGAACTTTTGACTCTCTGGTAAATTCTGTCGAAGATGAATCGCGCTTTCAAACTGCGTCCAAAATCTTTGCCATGTCAGCTTGTTGCCGTCAAACCTGAACATGTCTAGTTTTGGCAGTTTCACGTAACAATCAGTAATCTGATTTTCTGACAATGTCGGTTCAGTTCTTGTTACTTCCATGGACGGCTGTCCATCATGCACGATGACGCTTAACTTCTTGATGCTGGACTCTAATCTTGAAACTGCCGTAATTATCTTCATATCATATTCCACTATTCTCTCGAATTCATCTGCTGCTGTTTCCTCTGTTATAAATGACTCCATTTGCGTATTTGCCGCTTTCAAACTCTCCGTTATGCCCTTGATTTGGCTAAGGCTTATGCTTAGAGAGTCTACGCCTTCTCCGTCATTCATCTTCCTTTCCGCCTCTGTGATGAGATTCGTTATCTGCATCCTCAAAGTTTTCCTCTTCTGCGAAACGATGTTTCGATTCATGGTGAACAAGATGCAGGCTTACATTCACGCTGGAAAGATGGCCTCTTCCTTTGGCGGTAGCTCTCGGCTCCACGGCTGCCGCTCCCGGTGTCACGTCTGCTGCCTCGTATTCTTCAACTGGGGCTCTGTCGTCCCGGGCTTGTCCACGATGGGAGGGTGGTCACGGCACCATGTTGTGAACGAACAGACCGAAGAGCCACAACGGTTAGAACCGTTTATTTTGACGATTAGAACGTGAATAACATGATGATGATATGTCTTCTTTTTCTTCTAATTCTTCTTCGTCTTCTCCTTTGTCTTCCTGTTTCTACAGACGCTAATAAAACATACACGCCAGAAGTGAAGACGATGGAAGACGCTCTGTTCTGTCGTGTTCTCTCGTGGTGTGTGTGTGTGTGTGTGTGTGTGTGTGTGTGTGTGTGTGTGTGTGTGTGTGTGTGTGTGTGTGTGTGTGTGCGTGCGTGCGTGCGTGCGTGCGTGCGCGCGTGTGTGTGTGTGTGTGTGTGCGTGCGTGCGTGCGTGCGTGTGTGTGTGTGTGTGTGTGTGTGTGTGTGTGTGTGTGTGTGTGTGTGTGTGTGTGTGTGTGTGCTCCTAAAGCGGTTATAGTATGTCTGAATAGAAAGTTCATGCGACACTCAAACAGAGACAATAAAGTTTTACCACCACCACTGAAACATAGGCTTACGTTCACTTTCCTCGTGATTCATGTGCGTAACGCTAAGAAGCTCAGCATCCCTTTTTTTCTCAGTGCCTCAATCACCGCCAAATACGGCCCCACTAATTTGTTCGCGCTTCGAGTTGCACACTTCGCTGATTACACTCCTTCCATCGCTATACAAAGGACCAAACAAGTAAGAAGAACGCACGTGGATGGCAAGCAAGATCACACCGCACCTTAGGGCACGGCTTACCCGGCAGGGCCCGTTTCAACGAACGTTTCCCTTTTGTTTTTCAAGGGCTCGAACGAGGATGCGAAAGCAGAGCTTTGGAGTGCCATATAGCGAGCGGCAGGCTTTCGTATCTTTTTTTTTTTTTAATTTTGTTTTGGTTGTTATTCGGGCCGGAAGATCGTCTGCTCTAAAACGAAAAAAAGAAGGAACTGCGTCTTGCTCGGGCCACACATGCCCCAGGGTCCAGGAAGAACTTTCTCCCTTTTTCAAGGCCTGGTCGAGCGGCGTCTTCAGAGGCCCCAAATGGTCTTCCTTGTGATGCTCGGCGTGCATTGGGCCAGGCGTGTTTAGCTCATGCCTCGCTGTTTTTCTCTGGCTGCTAGCTTTTCTCGCGTCTCGGTACTATTTTTTCTCTCTTTTTTTTTTTCCTTTCCACGCGTATGTTGCACCGGCAAGCGCATATCTCCTGCGGGTTATGGCGGAGTGCGCAAAACTGGGTGCCATGCTGGCGAACTCCAGCTTTGTCCATTGAGTATGTTTCTGTCTTAAAGAACTAAAAAAAAAGACCTCAGTAGGTCGAGCAACGCAGGCCAAGCTCGGTTTAACTTTCTCAGGCAGCCATGACGCCTGCTCGTCGACCTAGAAGAAGATGCGGAAAGTTGTCTTTACAGAGTGGTATATTCACCATGCCACTGAGACTTCGAGAAGATTAGTGAGGCTCTGGCTTCGCTAACAATTGGGGTTTAGCAAGCTCTTAAGAGATATCGTGCAGGCGATGCCTGGATGGCGGGTCTTGTCTTTGTTGTCACCTTCCCGTAACAATTGCTAGATAATGTCGCGATTGGCTGGGGTATGTCGTCGTGTCGTGAACTGTGTACGCTGATGAGTGTGATCTTTTTTTTTATTATTATTATGTGATGTTTACGAGGTGCTGGCGCTGTTTTATAGCACCGGCTACTCCTTTTCACGGATGATAGGATATGTGAAAATCACAGCAAGTGAACAAAAAAGTTACATGAAAGAACAGCTAGGCAGAGTTCACGTAAGTCCCTTCCCATAACAACACGAAAAAAAAAAACATACAAAATACAGTCCCGTCACACAACACTATGCTTCACATAAAATGCAGTTACACGAACACCGTATATCCTGTAAATAGCACTACAGAACGTCCCGTCAACATACCAGCACTCAAATTGGGAAAGTCCGGTCATGGGGACGCAGACTGAGTTAGATCATGAAGCCACACAAGGCGCTACACGGTCCGGTCAAATCATATGTATAAAATTAGTCGAAAGGGGTTTTCTGAGTAATTTCCAAGTATACCACTCCCTTCTAGGAATTTGTTGACTGCTAATAGTGCGAATTTTTGTAAAGCATGTATTGGCCATGGACCTAGGATTTTTCGGAGGCTGAAGGGAGTGCGATCCAGTGGCAGTAAATCTCGTACTAGCCGTTGTCTTTCGTTCCGATATCGCGGGCACTCTAACAAAATATGCTGTAAACCTCCACCCACGCATCCACGTGCGCATTCTAGACTCTCTGCTCGTAAAAGTTTGTGTAAAAAGTGTTTTGTGTACATGGTACCCTATTTAGAGTCGGTGCTTCATCGGGCACGCGCGGCTAAACATACTCATATCACGTGTTGCGAAATGTACTCAGCATGCCGCGGATCCAGAAGCCATGACGTGATGAGTTCTCCTCAATATCATTGAGGATAATAAGCTTCACGTGAACAGAAAGCCCATTGAATAGTAAAACCAATAATGAATTCTGGCACCTAATTACTAGTAGGCGACTCGGGACTAAATTTTGCCACCTGCGATTTGTTAGCGCCTATACCTAAATCGAACCACACGGGCGCCTTTTTTTTTATTATTTCGCACCTTGCGAAATGTGGCCGCTGTGGCCGCGGGAACCGAACCCAGGTCCTCAAGTTTAGCGCCGCAGCGACGCAGCAGCTAAGTTACCATACCGGGCCCGGTTAAACGTAGCGGAAAGTAGAAACTCAATATTGCTTTTATGACGACTTTTGTAAGAAAAGACCTTGATCTGGTATACTCTCGTGGACGGTTGTACAGTAAATTCTGCGCGCTTAACATAGCTCAGATTGCACGTGCTTCTCAATAGATCGGCAGCTATGCATTCATTCTTTTCTACAGAATGAAAATGAAGCTAAAGAAGGAAAGAAAAGAGGCGGAAAAAACGAACCACATGACCTCCGATGCAAAGCAAAAGCCAAGCGCAGCCGTCTCGTGCCGTGGTATCTAATCGCGGCCGCGGCCGCCAAGTTGCTTCTTTCCTGGAGGGCAGCAGTAAACAACCAGGAAGCGTCAACAAGGAACCATGCCACAAAAAAAGGAAAACAAAAAGGACATAGATGAAGACGATGGGGGATGCGCGCATGCGCCACAGGCACGAACACGCGTCGCTCAATGCGAGGGTCCGAGCACAACGAGGTCGCTGGGGCGCGGTGCAGGGGCAGCAGATACGAAGAGACCCGCAGGTGCCAATGAGAAAAGCAAGTTAGTTGAATTATGCGATGGTACCTGGCGAAACTGCGATTATATTGCAAAGCACGTCGCAGTGGGGCACTGTGAATAACATTACAGCACCTGCGAGGTTTTCGGCGGGAACCTACAAATGCACAACAGTCGAAATCTGGGACAGTTGGTTCCCGATTATCCCAAAAACCAGCATACCATTCAAAAGAAAGCACGAGTGAAGACTAACTGACAAGTGTGCTTTACTCTGTCCGCCGCGGTGGTACAGTGTTATAGTGGTTACCGTGCTCATCTGCTGACCCGAAAGTCCCGGGTTCGATCCCGGCCGGCGCGGCCGCATTTCGTTTAAGGCGAATTGCTAGAGACCCGTGTACCGTGCGACGTCAGTGCACGTTGAAGAGCACCGGATGGTCTAAGTTTCCGGAGCCCTCAACAACGGCGTGCCTCATAATCATATCGTGGTTTCGGCCCGTAGAGTACCAGCAACTATAGCATGATAATCACCCTCAATATTCAACGCCTATTTCATTTGCGCATTCAGTCATCAACAGTTACTCTGTTACACTCTCCAAGCCAGAAAGGACTAAAATAGATGTGTGTGTCCTTCTGGAGACTAGCTGGGACGCCAGAGACCTTGAACCACATTTTGATGTTTAGTCGTTGGAAGTATTAGGACCCCCCTACCCCTAATATTTCGTCCTTGCAATGCGCTTTGATCGTGAGGGTCTCAATGGGAGGAGGGTGGTAAGTGGGAAGAGGGAGGGGGGGGGGCGCAGCAGTGGGACATTACCTTTTTCGCCCCCCCCCCTAATGGAGAGCCCGCGCATGCCTATGGTCAGCCTGACGTGAGATGATAATTGTAGAAACTTTATTTAAAAATGGGTAAGATGATATAAGAAGGAAGTAGAAGATTGACAAGTGGGCAGGGGCGTAGGCAGAAGTCTTTTTGCGGGAGGGGGGGGGGGGGCATCTCTTTGATCTGAAGTGCGCGGTCCGGCCTCTGTGCTCTGTGTGCTCTGTGTGACATGGCAAAATTAACCCTTGCGGTAGTTGAAGTTCTTAACATGCACGCGGACACCGCATACGGTGAATCCCGCGCAAAAATGGCAACAAGCAGATAATAAACACTGTTACTCGATATGCACTCCTCCAAAGCTTCGTGAAACGCGAACAGAAACGCTACGCGCGTCGTGTCTTCCCTCTAGCCTGGCCGTTAATTCTCACATGGCGAGCACGGGCCCGGAGTGAAACACCCTGGCTACGCTACTGCAAGTGGGACCCTCGTCCGGTGCTCCAGTGGCCTTAGCAGCCCACCGGACTTGGGCTAGGAGCGCAAGTGCCTCCCATTGGCCCTTTTCGTAGGGAATTCTTTTGCCCAGAAATATATCCAGGCTTTCTGATTTTTCTATACACTCCCACGAAGTGGGATGCAAGGATTGAGGACGACGATCTGAGAAGGGTGCCAATTGCGCACTTGTGTGAAAACAAAGATCACGTGAAAGTGAGAGCTTGCATTCGTCCCACTCAGAAGCTACGGCGTGTAAACCCGGACACCAGAGAAGGCCCTCACAGCAAGAACGCTATGCAGTTTGGTGTCCTTCATAGCGTTTGACAAAAACACCTCGGATAAAAAAACGGGTGTAAAGCCGGAACACTGCCTTCGACTGGAAGATCTATGATCTGTAGCATCCTCGAGCAAATGAGAATGGGATCGCCGTGGCACGCAGTTAAGTGCGGTTTACGACACGTATGCGGTTGCCGCAGGGCATCCGAGATGCGACGCCTTTGCAAATACATGCAATTATTCCGGAAATTGCAGTCATTGAGGCACTGCCGTGACTTCGCTTCTCACAGCATGAGCTGTTAGATAAGGTAACGGCTGAAACAAATGGATGCTGTGACAGCATCATCCGTTGTCGGCACACGTGACACTACTCTCGTTCATGACAGGGCGGAGCTGTCCAACGAATAATGACGAAGGTCAACTTTCTGCCGAAAGACTGCTCTACACGGTCGAGAAAAAAAGGCTTGATCTCCGGTAATGTAGAATACATGTACACATGAAACGGCTACTGGAAAAGCAGATTGGTAGGAGGTATGATACTAGCCATAAACTTAAAGGGGTACTGACACCTTTTTTCAAAGGCGAGTTTACTCTGCCATGCATATCTCCTGTATGCAGAGACGGTTCTGAGCAAGTGTGAAGCTCAGCAAATGCTGATAAGATATTTTAATTTGATATTAAAGTGAATTTTTCCATGGCGCACCTAGACATCGACACTAGCTTGACGTCAGGCTACAGTACAAATTATGGTGACTTCACGCAGCAGTCTGGCTTGTTGTGATGACGTTAGGTACCGAAACTTCCAAGATGGCCACTTGTGCGTGGAAACGTCACTATATATTGTGCGAGCACGTGACGAGAAGCTCATACCGTGTTGTGACGTCAGGGTATAGTAGGAACCGAAACTAGCTTTTAAAAACGTACTGTAATTACTTTTTCAGGGCGCACTCGCGCTTAGCACCACCTTTTCTAGGCTCTTGAGAGCTTGACCTTTCATTTGACGCAAAAAAACAACAACTGAAAATATTCGTGTCAGTACCCCTTTAAAATGGATATAGTGCATATTCGCAAGGGCACACGCCACCTCACCATATACTGTGCACTGGTTCATAAGGACGTTATTGTTTCCGGTCACTGTATGAAACGAATCTTGGGCTTTCCCTAGCGTATGAAGCCACGAAGCGACGCAGGCCTGAGCGTCAACAGGCCGTGCGCTGGTACTAGCTCTGCACGCAGCGTGCGCCATCTCTCGAAGCGCAGAAAAAACCCGTGCTGCGATACCTTTACCACTGGTTGCCCGGATGTCTCGTTTCATTCTGGTTTGAGTGCCCGGATGGTCTCGCTTGAGTGCCCAGATAATGGCGCTTGGTTTCGGCTCAAGGTCGCTCAAAGTTCGCCTGTAGAATGTCTACAGTATCCATGTATATTCCACATGATGGAATTTAACTGAACATGAACACATCAACAACCTGTAACTTGACTTTGCTTTTATGACATCTCGTAAATCAACAGCTGCGCTTGTTTAACTGAAACCGCAGGTTAATGCCGCGAAGACGTTGAGTTCTCGTAATTGGAAGGTTGTGTGGTCCTGTGCGATTGTACATGAGTAAGCATGTGCTGCAATGTACATATTGATTCTGCATTGTAAATCTCTGATAACACTGCCACTCTTGGATCTCAATTGTGGCAACAAAAGTAGATCTCCGCTTTACATTACCGATATGAAGACATCTTAAACGTTGAGTTTGCGTGTAGATGCTCGCATCATGTGCGATGCCTCCTTGTCGCTCATACGAGCAGCAGCAAAGATGGTTCGTCCCAAGGCAAACAACCCAGCAAACAAGACAGCAAAAGCACACAGCAAACAATCGCCAGCTCTAGCAAACACACAAGCAAAGATAAAGTAGGTTGAAACGCACTAAACCATAGTTCATACGAGGTTAAAACAAGATTAGTGTATGGGGAAACACACAAAGTTAGCGATAGAGCAGTCATATGCGGCTCGTTTCAGCTTCGTTTTAATACACGCGTACTGTACCGTAAAATATTCTTTGAAGGTTTCGTCGCAGCTTACAAGATTAACTGCGAACGCATCCTCTTACATTCCATTACTTGCAGCGCTTATGAAACATAACTCAAGCAGAACACGTGATATCTTTTTAGTAATTATGCACAAGTCTTGACGCTTACGAACATTACTTTAATGCGCTCAATGCACGTTTTCGTGCTCAAATTCGTGAATATGGCAACAGTTTCTTTTTCAGCCAGAGTGGACTTTCGTTCAGAACGTGCAATATACTCGTTAATTTTTTTTCGGTGTGAAGCATAAATACTTCTGGCCATCTAAATGTGTTCCATATAATCTTGTAATTGCGACCAAAAGTACGCTGGGCTTTTCCATGGTCCTATTCTACGTAGAGAACACTGTGTGTGCGCTGTGTCTGCACGCAATTTGCCTATCCCTGCTTGAAGTGAACGACTGGCCTCTACTAGAAATCTTAAATGGAACACAATTTTGGCCCCTATTTTCAAACCAATTATCTCTCGACAAATCGAATGACAGTTGACGTAAGCTGGCATGGGCTTCACTTATTGAGAGCCGTAATTAGAGATGCCTTATTCTGTGTTGCGCTGGCTAAACTTTGACCAACGGTGAATACCAACTACAGAATGATTACGAATCAACTGAGATATAAGTCCATCGCGTAATGCCATTGCTTTTGCATATAACTTATGTGCCTCAGACCCCATGATCATCTTTATTTGTGTTTGTGCAGTTAATCTTCAAAAGTCTAGCCTAGAAATCACTCAGCATGTCCCCTTTGAGTGGGCGTGGTTGTGAGCCTATGACGGTCTTGGCATGCGTGATTCTGTAACGCTCTGCTTTCACAGAACTAGTCACGTCCTATATATAGCTTGAACGTTCTATGCTCTCGCATAGATGGCATGTGCAGTACATACGCAGAACTTTCATCATTTTTGTATGAACCATCCATGTGGATCTCATTATCTTTGTAGTATAGATACCACACAGTGGTGATTTGTTTCACAGCTATTTCTGGTGCGGGCACCAAAATAGCTTTTAAAAGGAATGCGAACACTCCGGTTGAAGCTATAGCTCCGTGTTGGATAGCAGTAGCCATGAAGCCATTCTCCCTCCATGAAAGCGCACAAATGCTTGGAACATTTTGCAGTACCTCCGAGATGTAGGAGTTAAACGGAAAGGCAGGGAGGCCAACGAGGTGGTACTGTCCTCTTTGCACGGTGTAAGAGGAGAAGGGTAGCGTGAAGTATAAGTGATGGGCGAGTGCATTGCTCGGACGAAACAAAAATCCTCACGCTCAAGAGTAGTCGATCGCATAGAGCAGTTGTCGAATGAAGCGCAACGCTTTTCTGTATTGAGTCGTTTCCAAGGTGCCTGTCTTCCCGTGACAATATATACCTAATGAATAGCGCGAAGAGAACAAGAGACGGTAAGAGGTTGCTTAAATAACATCCGTCTCACAAGTGTTGAAGATTGGGCGAGTTGGTTCCGTTGGATCCGTCTCACACCCCGTGTGCTGTATAGGGTCTGGTAAGGAAAGAAAGATAAACACTAACGAAGAAGTACATACATCTTCGCAGCTGTATGACAATTTTCCGCTAGTAAAGACGGCACATAGAAGAAAGACAAGTCTGTCTTGTGTGCGTTGTCTTTACCAGCGGCAAAATGTCATACAGTAAGCAATACCAACTAGGTCAAGAAAAAGTTCTCCTCAAGTATATCTTTGCAAGCTGAGATAACCAAGCTCTCTGTCAAGCAAGGTTGTCTTTCTTGCATGGCAAGAAACTTATAGAAAATTCATTTACCCTAGACACGCCCGATCGCATTGAAATATTATGCTTATCTCATGGAGAGAAATATGTGTAGTCCGACAGCATAAACACTCGGCAGTGAATTAACTAAGGGAGTGCTCCTTCGACGCGAAGATGTGAGCGCATGAAAGCTGTAGTGGGTAACAGGGTCAACGACAGGGGCGAAAGTTGCAGTTGTAAAGGAAAGAAAGAAAGAAAGAAAGAAAGAAAGAAAGAAAGAAAGAAAGTAAGAAAGAAATAAAGAAGGAAAGAAAGAAAGAAAGAAAGAAAGAAAGAAAGAAAGAAAGAAAGAAAGAAAGAAAGAAAGAAAGAAAGAAAGAAAGAAAGAAAGAAAGAAAGAAAGAAAGAAAGAAAGAAAGAAAGAAAGAAAGAAACTCGACTTAGACAAGACCAAACAGAACGACAAATACGGGCGGCCTTTTCTTGCGGCGGTCTTCGCCATCGACTTATATGAATCATTGAGTGTGATTCACCACTCCATCTGTCCTTGTCTCGGGAACACCCCTATTACGGCTGCGAAGGAGGAGCGAAAGATGCTCGTGGCCAATACACACAGGCACAACAGCTTGCAGATCAACAGAGAAAGGGCGGGAGGGTGCACTCCACATTCAAGCGAGCTGCCTAACGTATACACGCTTGTATAGAGAAGGTATCGAGCGAAACTGACTCTGTGGGTCGCTACTATAAGGCGCCCGAAATTGGGCACTTTCGAGTTGCGGTCTGCGTCTGCCACGCTCTTCTTTGGCATCTCGATCGCGTTCCCTGGCCTGCTGTGCTGATTCGTACAGCGAAAGCGAAAGAATACAGAGAAGGAGGACAGAATTCAGGAGGGAGGCCAATACGCCGCGACGCCAAACACGCGAACACAGACACACACACACACATGCGCACACTTCCCGTTCCTAGCACAGTCGGGTGTAGGCAACCTCCAGCGGGCAACATTCGTGAGGTCGGAGTGCACCGAGCGTGTGTTTAGCACGCAGCCCGAAGCCGAGACCATCGCCCGCCGAAGAGAAGCTAGGCGAGGAACGGCAACGCGGGCAGGGATGCGCGCAAAATGAATACCAGATGAGCGATTTTGTCTTCAGCCTCCCTCCCCCCACGGTACCACCACCCCGTCCACCTTCCTCGCCGTACTGGGAGCGCAGCGCATTTTGCAGGGTTGTCCGTCGCTGTGGCCCAACGCGGGTGCCGCGAGTGAGCTAGCTAGGTCCGCGTATTGCACGCTTGCTGTTTTCGTTTGTTACTTTGTTTGCTCCTTTCTACTACAGTTCACGATTCTCGCCGAGCTGTTTAGGCTCGCTGGCCGCCGGGCTAGCTGCATGCAGCAGCGTCCCATCGCACAGCCGACCGACCTAGCTGCTCCGGCGGCGGCGAGAGACTGACCTACATGGCGGACGGCAGCCCCGCTCGAATCTGCCCCGTAGAAGGAACAGGGAAGGGCCCGACGTCGAATACTGGCGAGCAAGCGAGTGCGCGCGCCTCTGGATGGGAACCGGTGCGAGCCATAGCTACTTGCTGGAACGGCGACTCATGCAGTGTTTGCTGCGCGGACACAGTCGTCCGCCGCCATCGGAACGGCGGCTACGCAAACGGCATCAAGTGTGCGCCCGTCCATTACCGCCGCTACAAGCGCCGACAGCGGCAAACGTACGGAACGACATCGCGTCCTCTGCGTGTCAACTTGAAAAAGAGTTGATGGACCGATATCACCGCGAGGCAATTCTTTGAAGAGCTCATATACATCTTCTCAAGAAGCGCGGCTCATTCTTATGCTTCCCGTTTCTCTCTTCTTCTCGAATTAAAGAAAAAAAAAAGCGAAAGTACGCCCTTTCCTTCAACACCCACTGAACAGTCGCCGGCGCTACGGCGACGCGCTGCAGGCTGCAATCGACGGAGCGTATCGGCCGCATTCGGCCGGCGCCCCCTCTACTTTCCCTTATAGCCCGATACGGTCATGGAATTTCTAGATGCAACAACCCCGTTACCCGCGACACCTTCCCTTTCGTTTTTGTTTCCTCGAAGTCTCCGAATGGAATTTTTTCTGTGCCTTCCTCAGCAAGTACAAGGAACTGCCCTGCAGTTCCTCGGTCCCGACGCACATACGTGTACGCGTTGATGGACGCGGGCGAGCCCCGCTTGCACCAAACGAACGAACCATACAAAGAGCTATTCACGCCAACGCTTCTTGAAACAATGCCTCGGCGAGATCTTCTTCTATCCTGTCCGAAGCGGGAGACTATACTCACAACAATAGCCGCGAAAGAAGGTTATTTCCTTTCACTCGCGCAAATCTGTGCGCTTCCTCATTCCAAAGAGGCTCGGCATTCGCAATAAGCGAGCAGAAAAGAACGCAGCTTCCAGAAGCTCCGGAAAGCGCCTGTGGAGGCTACTAGATTATTCGCTGTCGTTAAGTGGTCAGTTTCTAAGCTCAACTCAATGTTAGTTCATCGTTGCCCCTGCTCTTCGCTGATTTTACGAGCTCAAGGCTGGCATCAGGGCTGAGGTAATGTTTACGTCTGCAGGTCAAGTTAGAAAAGTGAAAGCCGTGCCCCTCCGCGGGCGTATGAGCCGCTCTCTGTTTATCTACGGTGCGACCTTCCGCCATCTATTGTTGACGTCGGCTGAAAAGAAAAGAAGGGAGGACCCGCATTCCAATGCATACACGGTGGCTGCTGGTGTTCCTGAAGTTGTCCGGTCCCGTATCGAACGGAAGCGGAGTTGCGTGAGTGAGGAAACTCAAAAGGAACGACAAGGGCGCAAAAGGTAAAAACTTGACAAGATTTATTATACAACATATAATTACAGGAGGCAGTTTCAAGGAAAGCGTCACATCCTTATGTTCTTTACCATTGTTTTTTTTCTTTCCATCGCTGGTGGTCGTTTCCGTATCGTCGTCTCTATCGGCGCTGCGCCCCAGTCGTTCAGCCGCCTATGATCCCACGCACCCAATTTGCTATATACAACAATATTCACACTAACTCAAAAAATACAAAAAAAGCAATAACAAGACACGATGCAAGTGTCAAACAAGTTCCTTCAGAAAAAAAAAATAAACAGAACGCAAAGGTGGCAAGCCAGTAATTAATTAAAACAGGATGGGAAGAACTAAGCTGCTAATAGGATGAAGGATTATCGTCAGAAGATCCTATAGGGTTGGTCCGTGAAATAACTAACAAAGAAGCTGCTCCTGCCGCTTGGCATTTACAGAGGAAGCAAAAAAAACAGATCACGCGTGACTTGAGCTGTACAAGGACACTTGGCGATTCCGCTCTGCTTGAAACATGGAGTACTAGGCTGCTTTCTAAGAGATGCGCGAGAGCCTGTAGGAAGAAGCCCTTCACGTAACTCACTCCGGCAGAGGGAAGATCTGGCTCTTGGTACGTGTGTCTGGCTCTCTTTGTAATCTGTGGTGTTTGCAGTCAGCGTGTATGGGTTTGTGTGGGTGTCTAGCGTGCGTGTCGATACTGTCATTTACAGGTTTCTTGGTAAAACGTGGCCTAGCTGTGGTCATTGTAGTGACACGGTTTGTTCTCGCGCTCTGTAGGAAAGGCTCCGAGCGCGCGGGTAGCGGTTTCTAACGCTTCCGGCGGCTGGAGGACCACAGTCGTGTCGTTGTTTCGTCCTGGTGTCTTCGTTTTTCGTCCGTTCCTCTTGTCGACGAACAACTCCCCCCAGCAGGCCGCTCCGCGACGTTCTCGGTGGACGTCTTCAACGCTTCCTCCTCGCCGCGCTCTTCTGCGAGGAAGGGTCTCCGACGCACCAGAACGTGGTCGCAGACGTGGCCGGGCTTCTCGGGGGGGATCGCTCAGTGCCATCCCTTGGACTCCAAGCTGCATGGACAGAAAAAAACACATGTGTGAAAACACGGCTCGTCGACGCAGCGCACGGCAGCATAATAGGAGAGAGGAGGGCAAACGCACCGTAATCGGGTGACACAACACGCGCGGAGCAGCAGCCGTTCGCGCAACGGCGACGACAACGCGGTCGCGCGAGACACGCATCAAGGACGGGCCAAATGAGCTTCGCGAGAGCGCGCGCGTTCTGTTTACGATGAGAGGGGTTGCCCGCGGCCTTTAGAAGGTCGCAGTGACTGCGTCCGACGCTGACGTGGGTTTTCGTTCGTGCTTCGCTGCCGCGGTAGCCTCTCCGTTCTCCTCCCGGCGAGTAGCCGCGTGGCCAGTTGGCTTGACGGCCACCGGACAGAAGTGGGCCGGCTCTCTCCTTGACAGTGACTCGCGTAGCGGCTTTCTTTTGTCCGGCGGCCGTTGCACCCCAGCGGAGTGCGCGAACTGGAGAACGAGTGGAGGGGCACGGTCAGCTAGTTCGGCTCACGGTGTTTTTCTTCTTTTTTCCCCTGAATGCCATTTCGGGCGACGTGACATTGACAGGCTGCAACACTGCGTACCGATTTTCGATTTCACTTCAGCCACGACGCGCGAAATAAAGCGGGAGGTATTTTTTCAAGCTAGCAGGTAGCGCACTAGGCTAGGCGGAAGAGCGCATACTTGCAGGCATGAAGGAAACGGTATACTCACATGATGGGGACGGGCTTCTTGATGATGACAGGGTGCTCCTTGACGACGGGCACCTCAACTGGAATGTGCTTGGTGATGGGCACGGGAACGTGCTTGTGTACGTGCACTGGGTATGGCTTGGGAATGTGCACGGTCACCGGCACGGGGAATGGCTTGTGCACAATGTAAGGCTTGGGCACGTGGACCACGTAGGGCTTGGGAACCTTGACCGGGTACGGGACCGGGTAGGGCTTGTGGATGGTCACCTTGTGGGGCACGGGCACAGGCTTGGGGATGTGGATCACTTTGGGGACGGGGTAGAACTGGTGAATGATGTGCGGAACCGGGTAGGGCTTCGGCACGGGCACTTGCTTGTACACGGGCACGGGTTTGTGCACCGGGTATGGCACCGGAACCGGAACATGATGCGGAACGGGCACAGGCTTGTGGACTTTCTTGACGACGAGGGTCAGGTGTGGCTCGTACCAGCCGTGTCCGTGGCCGCCACCCCCGTAGCCGCCACCGCCTCCATAGCCTCCGAAGTGCCCCGGCTCTCCGAGGGCGCTGCCCACGAGCAGGGCAGCCAGGCACAGAAACGCTTTCATCGCGGTTCTGGTAACCTGCGAGCAAGCGCAGGAACAAAACAGACGACGGTTCATTCTACAGACACGCACAACTTTCGCTCAGAGATGGGCTCCCCCCTTTTGGCGACGGAACTCAAGCTTCCGGAAGGCGTCCGCTTCCCCCTCCTGTTCCTCCCCCACCCCTTCCCCTGGCTTCTTCGGATGTGCTTTAAGACGCCCGCTTCCCCCCGCCCACCCCCTTCGCCGCCTGCTCGTCGGCAGCGGCGACACTCCGGTTGCCCGGAGCCGCGCTACTCACCTCGTGTGCCTCGGTTATCCCAAAGACCAGTGACGACCGCTGTGAATTGAACTCTATCTTTTATAGCGGCTGACCAGTGTGAGCCGCGACGGAGAGACGGCTACCCGCGGTGAGGAGGACAGCGGGAGAAGGGAACGCTCAGGCTTGGGGCCGGTGGATGGCTGCAGGCTTCTGGCAGTATTTATACTGCCCGCCAATGGCGTCGCTTGACCCATTTGGCGAGTGGAGAAGGGGAACCCAGGGCGAACTAGGGCAGCCCTCGCCCGTGCAGACGTCGCCGTCTCCCCCCCTCCTCCGAGCGTGGCAGTGAGGGACCGTGCTGCTGATGCCTTCCTTGCCGGACCAAAGGAGTTCCCCGCCTCCTCCTCTCCCGCCGGCTTTCTCCGGGAGCTGGCCTTTGTTTCGCCTTTTCGACTTGCGAGAAGGAGCGAAAAGTGAAAGTGCTGGCTGGCGCATTCAGTGCTAGATTTCCTCGGACAACTCTTTGGAGAAACGGGTGGCCTGCGGAAGGCGAACCGAGGGGATCGCCATTCTTTCCACCCGCTTTTTTTTTTTTTTGTTCATTGCAGCTGCATAGAAAGGGGGAGGGGAAGCAAGCAACAGCAGAAACCGTCTGCTCGAAGCCACGCGCTAGGAAACAACAGCCGATACGGCTGTTCGAAAGGGCGGAAGCGCCATCTCGGAGAAAGAGCTGGAAGCTCCAGAGTTTACGTTGGAACTGGGTCTTCTTTATTACGTGATTTGTCAACGGCCTCGCATTGATAACCGACTGAATAACCGCCGGACATTCAATATCGCAACGCAATTGCAGCGCCATGGGAATGTTGTGAAGGCTTATACATCGTGTATGTTTGTATTGTTTGATTGGAACGATTCAAAGTTTCGAGTTGCTGTGCTTGTTATTGAACGAGATGCATGCATACTTCCGTAGGCGTTTTTTTAAAGGCTTCCTTTCAGCTCCGTAGGTCGCACTATGGTGAGATGAATAAGGACAATGTACGATATATTGATGTGTCGCATCAGTTCGCGTATCCAGGTCACTGCTACACATACTTATATTATTGCAGTCAATATATACTGAATGCTTACAGCTCAACGCAGCACCGCGAGTGAAATTTTGTACCTAGAAGCTTTTATCACGGCCGAAGGTTTCGCATATAAACAGAAGTGGTATCAATAAAAAAGCTGCATACTTCATTCTTTCCATGCAATTATAAACTTTTGTGTGGAAGTGACATACTAAAAGAGTTGCTGAAGAAAAAAACCCCCAGGCCTGCGCTGAAACCGCAGCACAGTCACAGCGAAAGCTGGAAGAGCGGCGTTTCTAAAGCACCGTTGTAAGCTCTCTCGGGGCTACTAATGCAAGTACACTAGCAAGGTACCCACTACGCCATAAATCACAACTTTTGTGAAGTTCGGAAGCACCTACTAAGCCATTATCCGTCATTCTGCGGAGAAGTGAGGCGCCAGCTACACGTTTGTAAGCATTATGTGCACTTTGTTGACGCGACGACTGATGACGATGAAGAATTATGGCTCAACCCTTTGTAATGGGTTGGAAGCTTTAAACGGCCCACCAGTTATGTAATTTGCATTAGATGACGCCCGGTCGCTATGTTCCTCTCCCGCCATACTGTATAACATACGCTGAAGTGGGAGAGAGAGAGAGGTGGGGGGGGGGGCGAAGAACTTTACTGAGACCCCGAGGAATTGGATCGTGCGCTTGTGGGCTTCCTTGGCAACTAATACAAGTGCACTTGCGAGGAAACCACTATGCTATAAATCATTGCAATTTTTGAGAAGTAGGAAAGCAGACATTATGCCATTTTTCGTCATTCTACGGAGAGCCGTGGTACCTGCCAAACGCATGTAAGGCATTATGCGCACTTTGTTGATGCTGTGCCTGATGACGATGAAGAATTATGGCGGAGCCCTTTGTAATGGGTTGGAAGCATTCAACAACCTTCTCGTTGCGCAATTCGCATTGTGTGACGCCTGATTACACAATTCGCGTTGTGCGACGCTCGGTGTTTATTTTACTCTTCTACCACGCTATATTGCATATGTTAATGTGGTTCCTTCCCGACATGAAGCCTGTATTGGACCTTTTTGCAAAGCAGTTTCAAGCACCGGCATGGTTCAGAGGTTGAATACTGGGCTCACACGCAGAGTGCCCAGGTTCGAACCTCGTTCCATCCTGGAATTTTTTTCTTATTTCGAGCGATAGTGGTTAAGGACACCGGCGGCGGCGGCGGACAACTACGGCGCCAAAAAAAAAACGGCCGGTGATATGATCTCATAACAGCTTTCTCTGTAAAACTTATAAGTTCACTCTAGTAGCTTGGAGCATAAGATGCCGCTCTGCTTTGCCCATGGTCCCGGGTTAGACTGCCAACCACAGAGGCCGCATTTCTGTAAGCGCGGTATGCAAAACACCTGCACACTTAGATATTAGGTGCACATTAAAGGACCACGCGCGGTCAAAATTCATCCGCAATCTCTCACCACGGCATGCGCCATATTCATGTCGTGGTTTCGGCACGTACAATGGGAGAATTTATTATTTGACTTGAAAGAAAATTAGCGTTATTGTTTAGATGTAACTACGTCCTATGGCAGGCCATGATTGCACCTTGACGCATATCATTGTCAAAGACGCATGAAGAGTTTCTTGGAGATGGTTCAGCATACTGCATACACAGAGGCACATCTCTGCTAATCGGATATGGTAGCCTTGACGCTTTGAGAAAGTGACGTCACGCCAAAGGAAAACGACAGAGCGAATACTCATCCTATCAATGTGGACTGATGAGAACAGTACTTGCTTTGCACAGCCTTACTTGCTAAATCAGTGCTGGCAAGAAAGCTTTCAGTTGTCTATTTTTTTTTACTCTTTGAGAAAAGTGAAAGGCGGAGCCCTCAAGAGCCTAGAAAATGTGCTGGTAAGCGTGAGTGCGCCCTGAAAAATTAATTTACACTGGGCTGCATTCAAATAGGAACGCCGGTGCATGTCCCCGACCCCCTTTATTTCGCTTTATATATATACATATATATATACATATATATATATATATATATATATATATATATATATATATATATATATATATATATATATATATATATATATATATATATATATATATATATATATATATATATATATATATATCTATATATATATATATATATATATATATATATATATATATATATATATGGCTGTCCAAGTCCGCAGGACCACGACACCATTCTTCGTCTCGCGAAACAAAATTTAGCCTTTGTCAAAAAAATTCGGAAGTCGCCACTGATCCAGAACTGCTTATTGCGAATTGCGCGCAAATGGGATTTTGATGGAATTCTACACAAGAACTATTGTAGCTGTGGGTCTCAACATTTTTCTCGACGTACTATGAATGGCGTCACTTTAGAAAATGTTGTTACCTGGGAGTTTTAATCTCTTGTTTTAGGGGGAAAAATCGCAAATATGGCAGATTGTTCAATTATGCTCCAATTTCTGATTATTTTTTTCGCGCCGCGTCTATGGGTGTCAGAATTTTCAAAGTTTGCCAGAGCGTTGCCACACCTTATGTTAACGATTCGGCCAAATATAATTGCCGAGAATGACGTCAGGCGCAAACGAAACATGCTTAAGTAAGGGTGTGTCTCTAAAAATGCAAAATGTTGAAAATCAATAAAAAAGGAAGAACGACCTTGCACTTCCCTGAATTTAAGTCACACACGTTTTCTAGCTTGACCTGTAAAAATATGTCCCATTATTTTAGCGAGATCGGTGTTGTAAAGCCACCAAAGCTGTGAAATTGACGTTAACACGCAACCACTTAAATTGAATTCAATTTATTCAATTTCTGAACGAGCGAACATTTAGCTGTAGTTGCCATTGTCATAATTTTTAGGTCGTAAATATGTTCTCTCGAATTCACGAAACAACGAGCGGCTATTTCGATGTTTTCGCACCCGACGTCATCGCTACTAGCCATACCTGTCCATGTAGTCACCAGAATTGATACTTCAGCCTGACGTCTCGCTAGTGTGAATGTCAGCCGGTGCGCCAGTGAACATTGACCTTAATATGTCAAAAATAAGATATCAGTATTTCCCGAGCTTCAAGGGACACTAAAGAGCAACACGATTTTTCTCGCATTAGTAAAGTAGTCTTCCACGATACCAAGAACACCACGCTTGCTGCGAGAAGACTCTTAATAAGCGAGAAAAAGTGCAAAAAGAAAATACATGTGGCGACGCCACCTTGGAATTCCCGCACCATTTGCCGTGACGTCACATATTTTTGTCGGCGCCTGCTTGGGCCTACGCATTTCCTAACCGGTTAAATGGAAGTACATTGTCCTCTGAGGGGGCCAGAGGCTTGACATAACGAGTTTGTGGAAATTTCGTCGAGCCAGTGGCGCCAAAATACGTTAAATGCTCTTTGAAGTATTTTACGTCACGAATTACAAAGTACGGTGCGAAATTTAAAAATGAAACTTTGAACTTTGTTTTCTCCTCTAATAATAAACGTATGGAGCACACTTTATCAATCTAAACCAATTAATTGTTTCTCTTCAGTGTCCCTTTCACATTTGTTCAGAGCCTATACAGGCGTTTTGTACGGCGTAGTAAAGTGAGCTTCCAAAATTGTTGTCAGTATACACCTTTAACTCAAAGGTGGCATGTGTCAACGACGCTCACATACACAGGAAAAGAACGAAGGGCATACTGACCCTATCAATGTAGACTGAACGTAACAAACCGTGATTTGCACAACCTTGCTTGTTAACTCAAAGGCAACGACACACACATACGACCTAACTTGAGGTTGGCGAGCCGTTTGCTTTTTTTTTTATAACACTGTGCAATGTTCGATGCGATAAGTTCTCTATTTGCGTCTCGACACCAGGAATTTCATTAAATATAAGCTTGAAATATAAATATCAGGGCCCCTTCCCCTATCGGAAAATTGGGGGCAAGCGAAGCTTGGCGTGTGCGTGCATGACCTGCTTCCTTTCTTTCTATCGCATTGCGCAATGCTCCCACCTAACTTTTTCCGTCCTCCATGCCGAGAATCGGACCTTCACCCACGTGCTTAGCAGCGCTACATTTGTGCCGCTGCAGGGAACAACGACGGTCATCCGTGAAACAATGAAATGCAACAATAAAATGTGGCAACGTCACATGACAAGTGACCTCGAAAACAAAGATCAGATTTCCATATCAGAAACGCTCGATCGCCGACAATCCCACGATGGAGAGGGCGTCAGTCATTATCGGCGCACCTTCGAGTGCCGCGTTTCTGGTCACTTGCCGGCGCCGGTGCCACCGCGTACATCGAAGCCTATAACTGATAGAAGCTGCGCTTAAAAATTAAGAGCAATGACGTGATGCAATCGAGATCTGAAGTAGTGCAGCAGCAACAACACAAGCCTGCAATGTCTCACCTGCTGTCTTCTCGTGCTTTCACCTCTCAGTTTTTACTCGCGCCGAAAGACACTGCTCCGGGCAGTGCATCGGGGCAAAAAAGACGCTTCGCGAGCTTTTCTATCGAGCGCTGCCGAAAAAGTTGGGTGGGCGACCCGCTCGAAAGGGCACAGACAGGTTCGACGAAGCGTCAGAGCGGATGTCTCGACCAATGAGAACACGCTAAGGATAAGGGCGAGCAACTACCCACGTGCAGACAGCGCCTTGATACGCTTACGCGCATTCCGAAGCGTGACCACCTGAGCTCCCCACCCTGCAAAAAAAAAAAAAAAAGAAAAAGAAAAGAAAAAAAAGAAAGAGAAACAGAGAAAGGGAGGAAGTCATCAGCGAAAGGTCGCATGCAATCCAGCTAAGTACGCAAAGTTCAAAAAAAGAAAAGGAAAAGCAAGGTGAGTAGTAGGCAGTCTGCTTACACGGCAAACAGAAAGATGCCTGTCGGAATGATGGGGATCAACCGAGTAACGTAACGAATGGTAGGAAGCTGAAGAAAGCTACTGCCAGAGAGGAGTAGTGCGAAAACGAGAAGTTTCGCTCTACTGCCTGCCACTTTCTTCGGGCCGCGGAGGTTAAGGTCAAACAGCATCGCTTGCCACCGGGGCCCCGAGGCGAACGAGAAAACTTGACGCCGCGATTGTGCGCACCGCGGGTGGGGCCACGACGAAATGCCGAAGGGAAGGGGAGGATTAGATACAGAGACGAGACATGCCGGCACTTGCCTCGGCTGGGTGACGTGAGCTTCCCGGGCGCAGCACGCACGTGCTGGTTTTGAGGAAGACACGCTCGCAGACGCGCGTTCTCTGAATCGCAGGGGCTCCATTGTCCACCGCGCGTGGAACAAAGCCGATACTGTTGGCCCGCCTTATTTTGTCAACACCCGACCTCTTCATGCATATAAGCGCGACAGAAAGTTGAACTCCAACAGCGCTATACATGACATGAAACCGACTGATTACACTCTGTTATGGCCCAAGACTATTTGGAAAGAAATTCCCCGACGGGGTTAGACAACTAGCTTTTAATAGGTGTGGCTACTACTCAGTTTCATGCCTCAATAGTTACTGATCGCTCTATAGAACACTGTTGTCCTGCAGAAGCATCAGCAGGTTGGTTCGTGACATTGAGCTAGGAAGCAACGCAACGAACAGGACGTCAGGAAATGCTCTTTTACAACCAAACGTTCGTGTTTTTGTTCCTAACGCAGTATTGGTGGGCGGAGCAGGAGCAAGCGTAGACGAGATGAAGACGAAATCTGTCTGGTAGGAAAAGTGACAGTCGGTATAAACAACGCTAAAGTGTGTACCGGCGAACATGTGGGCTCTCACGGGCCAACATTGTCAGTCGATAGTATTGTTCGCAAGGAGTGTGCTGGTAGCCTTTCTTCGTATGACACTCCGGTTTGTCGCTGTCTCATTCATTGCTTCGCCCTTGCGGCGAAACTGTGGCTATTTTTGGATAAACGCCAACCCTGTAATAAAGCTATGAAGACTCATATGCTTGAGAGTGCAAGAAATATTTGATTATGTCACCTTTTAACCCGACCAATTAGAAAGCGCGCAAGTTCAGCACGGCTTCTGAAGTAAAAGTAGGAGACTCGTTATGTCACAAAAACTTCCTATGAGGGTATCGTACTACAAGATACTGCTGCCGCGTACGCATACACTGATCGCTCGAACGGGACAAGAAGGGAGAGCGTGACGACCAGTGTTATAAAATGAAAGTGCATGACTAAGCAAAGGTCAATTTGACAGCCTTTGGTGACGCTGTCGCGCGAACATCACGTCGGGAACGGGATCTACACTTTTGCTGAAGTACATAGTCTTACCTTTCACATTCCAAGCGAAGTCGCGCCGCTCTTGGTGCGCGTTTTGTGTGGGTCGTTTAGATGGGGCTCTCATTGAAGATCTCTGGAGAAACTAGGCCTTCTTTCTATGAATCTGATATCGGCAGCCGCTAAAAATGGAATAAAAAAGCGACGAGAGGCCAAAGAAACTTTTATGTCGATATTTTTATTACAGCTTGCTCCAATTATGTCCATTATTCAACTTGTTCCAACCCAATTCACGAATATATATGGTCACGAAAAATACTTCGCAACTAGTAATCCTGTTTACTTTGTCTCATTATTTCACTCGAAGGCAGTATACACCTGTTCCACGCGATCTGTTCCACTTTCAGCATTTGTGTGTGTGTGTGTGCGTGTGCGTGTGTATGTGTGTGCGTGCGTGTGTGTTTGCGAGTGCGTGCGTGCGTGTGTTCGTGCGTGTGTGTGTGGGCGTGTATGTTACAATCACAACCTATATGACGTTCCCATCTGTTCATTGCGCCTCTCAAAGTATTAGATTGCGGATGCTGCCACACCTATGGGCAACAACATTTCGTCCTTAATTGGATCACTATTGTCACTGAGCTGCAGTGGACCGTACAGCGTCGCATTAGCAGGCACACAATTCGTTGTTGCTTCATATCAACAGAGTGCTGAAATTGCACGCTGTGCGTTTCTTTTGTTTTTCTTTTTTTGCAATGCACCTGACAACTTCTTTTTTTTTTTTTGCCAATACCGACAGCAACATCACGGAGTGATGTTTTAACGCTCTTCGTTCGATGGACGTGACATCATGGTGTAAAAGTTTTATTATTGGCTAAAAATGTGATGTGACATCCACGTTCGCATAGTATTGCCAATACTACAAAGAACGAGATAAGAAGAAACCACGGGATTATGCTTTAAAGTTATTATAAGGATCTTATAATCGCCACACAGTGCTGAGATAGGTGCTACAACCACGGCAGTGCTGGGCAGTATCGAAGATACATGTATCTTAGATACTATCTTAGATACTCTTTGGGTATCTTGTATTTGTATTGCGATACGTCCCGCAAAACGAGTATCTGTATCTGTATTTCCGATGCATTCAATAATGTATCATGTATCTTAAGATACAAGATACTTCTATAGAAACACCCCTGAGCGAAACAATAAACGTGGCTGAACTCCGCTTCTCAAGCTGATAATGCTACCACTAAGCCACCAGAATAAAACTAGGCGACAGTGACATTCTTTTATTTTTTCCGCCAGAGTGCTTCAGCGAGCACACGCTATTAGTTCTACGCGTGCCCATTGGTGGAGCGGTCCCGTGATGGCACTCGGGCCATCTCGACAAAAACTAGCGCGCGAAAGTCTACGCGCGTCCGGCATTTTTGTTTTCTCGATGTTTACTTTCTTTGTAGTTGTGTCAGTGTTATGACATTTGTTCGTAGCCACGGTACTGTGTTGTATACTCCATTGCGTGCGGCGCCTTCAGCTCAAATTATGATGTGTCATTATTGTTATCGATAGTGTCGTTATCGAAGTTTTTCTCACGTTGTGCTTCGTTTGCAGTCTCAGGAATGCAAGAATGGGGTTGCTTTGCGTCTCGCTGCTTTCACACATCAGGGATTAGTGATATATCGTGGATGTAAGCTTCACTTACATACGACGAGATTCACTTATATACTAATGAGGTAATAACAACCCTCGCACCTCTGTTGTCGATGCTGGATGCAGTAGAACGAGACGAGCATTTACGAAACAGAAGATATTTTGGCGCACTCTTTCTTTGTACTTCCTGCTGAATTATCCAAGAAATTCTTTTAATGATAATTTGACCGTTAGCACAGTGCTCTCTTTGCTGTCCTCTGTTTGTATTACCTGGGCTTCTGTATAGTTTTTGCCCGCCTGTTTACTGTAATATGTCTTTTGTAACCTGTTCCTAAATTCGTTCTCTGCTTTATTTTTATTTTTTAACTACCTGCGTCATTGCTACTATTCCCATATATAAATTCCATGTGAGTTTACTGTTATGTAAAGGCGATGATGAAGACAAAAGTAGAATAATTTGAGCGTGCTTAGATGACACCGTAACAAAAATTCTGCTTACGATATAGTAAAATAGCGAAATTGAGTTTGCATTATAATAAATGAAATTAAAAAACAAATCAAGAACGTTAGGAAGGGGATTTAAGGAGCAAAGAAATAAGTACTCCGTTTTTCTCGTGAGCGTCCCCACGAGCCGTTTCATGCTATTTTTTTCTATAGGCAATGAATCTTCTCTTGTCTCACCTTAAGATTTAAGTTGACGATTCATCATGCTCTATTGTCATAATTTGTAGGTGTGCCGCCTTTATCGTATTTATACAGGGTTCTTCACGTAACTGGAACCAAATATTTACAAAGAAGTGGTTAACCTCAACTGAATAAAACCAACGACATGGTTTATCGTGATGTCGTAAACCATGTCGTATTTTTATATATCGCTTAATTTGTTAATTCACTAAGATGAATTATGCAACATGTATAATATTCACTTTAGGGCCAAGTGCGTTTCGTTACTTTGTAAAGGGCATTCCAAAACGACTGATCAAACTTTTTGTGGAAATGTACAGGGGGGATGTAAAGAAACGAGAACAGTGCGGCATCTACATTCTCCACTGTTTCGCATATCTTTTCAAGCTATTGTACCCTGGATGATAATAAAAGCCAATAGAGTCTTTCATTATACAATCATGCACCATTCTAGCATCTTTTTATTGTCACCAAGGTCGCAGCGTGAGGAAAACAGCGCGCAGCACTCTTCAAATTTCTTTCCATCCCCACTGTACATGCTACGTAGTGACTTTTTCCGACGTTTATAGAAAGCCGGAGAAATACTACCACGTACTGCCTTCGTGCGCTATCGTACTGCAGCGCCCTCAAACGTGCATCGAGCGCAACGACCGGCGAGTGGACCGCGGCAAAATGAGCGGCCGCTGCTCTAAGCATCGGCTCCACAGTGCGTCCGCATTTCTGACTGCCGCACACGGCAAGTAAACACCATCGTCCCTGAGAAGCGATTCGCACTTTCCAGATGAGCTAGCGCCACCGCGCGGATTTTTTCGGAAGGCAGGAGACGGTGGTGGGTTTCCCACTCGCCACGTTTGTGCGCATGTTTGTGTGGCTGCCGGAGCGTCGTAGTAGTGCACCATGGAGAAAAACGGGCTAAGAGCGAAGAGCAATCGCATGTGCAGTGTGCCACAATGCACAAATCGTGCAATATTTGGAAAAGTCAGCTTGCACCGCTTTCTAAAAGAGAAAAAACGACGGAAGTAATTATGGACAATCAAGCTCCGCATTGGGAAAGAAGTTAACAAATGGTCATGTGTATTTCAATAAGGACAACTAATATGTGACTGCTAAGTAGAAACATGTTATTAAAAGTCACGGTTAGGAGTGCATCAACAAACACCAGATGCAATTTCATTTCCTTTTATTGCAGTGATGCCTCTATGTTTGTTTTTTTCCTTGAAGCTTTTAGTACGGCATATCGCACACATTCACTGTTAGTCCCTCGGTGCACATTGCAGAAGACAACCAACAAAATATGATAAATTCATGTTGTTAAAAGGTTTTTAACCTGTTCCAATATATCAGTGTTTGCATAGAGCAGAGAGACCGGCCTTGCATGTGCATTCTCCCTGAAAATAAACAAATCAATGATAAGCATGCGAACGACATTAAAACTGTGCTAATTTTCGCGGGGTAAAATGCGACAGCTGCCACATGCGTAATGAATCCGGGAAGCTTTAAGCAACATAATGCTACTTTTATAACACTAGAATGAAGAAGTGACAGTGTCTCCCCACCACCCCACGGCACGCGAAAACGCCAATCGTGCGGGAAGCTGGGTATTGGCATACCTCATCATCGCGCTCATATCTGCTGAATCGCCACTACATAACTGTTTCAGTGTCACTCTTGAACAATCACTTCACAGCTAAACCGGCGCGGGGAACCACGTATCTCGCCGTGAATGCACACACTTCATTTTAGGCAGCGCAAAAGGGGGGACGGCGCTTTGTTTACACACGAGCGCTACCGCTGGTTTGTGTCAATTCTCGTACATCATATATAAATTACAAAACGTAAGAAGAAATACTGACATTTACGGCACCGGTTGCGTTGCAGACTTGAACATTAGGCAGTTTTAGAATAGCGTACGCTAAGTTAGCGTTAGCGGCCCGCTATTTTCTTCACTTAACGGGAGCCCGCAAGCGGTTAGCGTATAACGCATGCGCAGTTGCGCGAAAACCCAACGCAAAGCTTTGCGTACGCTATTCTAAAACTGCCTATTTATTCTATGCGGCGGGCCTTTTATGGCACTTGTCTGCAGGCAGAGGGACTCCACATGGACGGCCGCGCGCTTGTCGTCTCACGTACTCCACAACATATTATATGGCCAGCGTTAAAAGCTGCCTCTCCTTCGACAACACATCTCTGTGTTTCCTTGGCAAGGTCAAGGATCGCGCTTAGAGATACCAGAGGCCCGTAAGCCGCCCGGTTCTCGAGACGTGCACGCTTTCGTGTCGCTTCCATCACCTCTCGACCCGCCATGTTGAAACGTTCTCCGCGCCCCCTATAGGTGCTGGAAAGTGCGAATAGGCTGACGGTTCGCGCGCCGGTTGTTTCGGTGGAAGCACGTTTCAGAGCGCTGCCGTACGGTAGTGCATGAACGCAGTGACGTGGTTTGATTTCATTCACCACGCAGCATGTACGTCGCCAAAAAAGTTCTATCGGTCGTTCTCAAGTGCGCTCTATTACGTGGCGAAGCGCACTTGGCCTAAAGGGATTATTGAAAATGTTGCATAATTGCCCTTGGTTAATTAACCAATTCAACGCTATACAAAAATACTACAACGAGCGGCACATGACGGTAGACCATATGCCGTCGGTTTCATTCAGTCGCGGTTAACCACTTCTTTTTTAAATATTTGGTTCTGCTTACGTGAAACGTGTATACTTATTCAATTTGATTGTTTAATACGGAACCGCCCTGCTAATTTACTTATATTCATTTTCCTTGTTTAGGTCATCGTATTTTTTGTTTTTTCACTTTTAGAAATCAGCAGGTAGCAGAGCTAGAAGCGGCAATAGTGTGAATAGCAGCGATATCCTGCGACGCTTTGTGCCGGTATACTATATGTCTGAGACGTCTCTGGGTCGTACAACTCCTCTCGTAGAAGAAATGGTGCAAGATTGCACGTTAGTGAGTATGTTGCTAACGAACGCTTTACGCCAGCTGATAAGTAGAATATGAAAACCCATTGCAGTTTTATGTCCTGAATGAATTTTGAGCACTGACTCTGTAGTTATCGTCTTCAAACGATGCAACACAAGAAATGTCGCTACCAGCGTTGCTGCTCTACAACTGTCGGGTGATGCGGTATTGCGAAAACGGTAATACGCTTACGGACAAGGTAAGACTGCAGAGCGGCAATCGCGACATCGTGCGGAAGCTTTGTAATGGTGTTCTTGCAGATAGATGGCGACCCGCTAGCCGATCTCCAAGTAGAGCAGCGACACCCATCAATTACAAAAGTGTCAAACAAAAACCACTGACAGCGCAGTGCATAAAGAGCTGTCATGTTAAACAACCAAAGAAATCTGAATAATTTGTTTCAGAATGAAACGAGTATACTTTCAGCAAGAAGGATGGAACTTTCGAGATACAAACAGGCATTTCAATAAAATTATACAGAGTTGGTCGCATTAAGAAATTTTCCAGTAAACACTTTTGTAAATAGGTCTTTGCTGCTTCACTATATCGATCTGTAATAGTAAATTTGCAAATGTATCGAAGCATCTTAAGTTACAATCGGGAAGTATCGTATCGGATACAATTATTGCGCTAGTATCTTGTATCTGTATCTCAAATACTTCTTGCCCGAGTATCTTGTATCGTATCGCGATACAATTTCAAAGTATCTTTGCCCAGCCCTGAACTACGGCAATGACGCATCAACTGTTCACGATGACTGAGGGGCGCGAGAAAACGGCACAAAACGAAAAGAAGTACACTGGACGACTTTTCTCGCGCCCCTCAGTCATCATGAACAAATAATACCAACTCGCCAACTTTTTGCTTTACTGAGCATGAACATGTCACCGTATAGGGCTCTGAAGCATAGTGGAGCCTCTCAAAAATTTTTTCAGGAGCTTTATAGTTTGGGAGAGTCTATTTGAATCTGAATAGCTCCGAGCACCTGACCCGAGGACAAACGTCACGTCTGACGTCACACCACCATGGACTGTACAAAGTGAATGGCAGCAATGTCGTTGCCACACGCCTTGAACACTCCTTTTGCCAGAGGGCGGGAAATGCGACTTGTACAGGAGGTTATTAAAGCGAAGCATTTGAAATAAGGAAAGCAGGGATTGTTTCGAAACTCTTGAAGCATAAGAAAAAAAATCACATTCTTCTGCTGAAAAAAAATAATTATTTCTTCTGCTTCGGGCATAAGAGAAAGATCATATTCTATGGAAATATTTCAAGAGAAATACGTAGTCACATAAATTAATCACACGTATAAAAGAGCGAAACTATGGGCAAGGCGATTAGTGCGCTCCCGCGTTCATTAAAATTGAAGAGAACGTATAGATTGCATGCAGCCTACCGTTCATTTACTCGCTTACTAACAGCTCTGCGTAACACCGCTTAACTGTTAACCAGGGCCGGCTAAATGATGGCCAATGCTCTGCCCTGTTGGCTCATGTTCGCTACTGTTGACTATATACGCCTCTAGAACAATGACGTTGTCAATGTAATACAGTTAAACCTCAATATAACGAAGTCGCTAAAATCGACCATTTACTTCGTTATGTTCAAACTTCCCTAAAGTGATATTCGACCTTTTTAAGCAAAATATATTCACAAAATGCTTCTTTCTTTCTTCTTTTCTTTTCTTTTTGCATGGGCAGTGCGAAAAACATGTTTAACAATACGGCATTACAAGCAACTAATTTCGATACCTTGAGCGGAAATTAATATTCTTATTCCCTAGATCCGGCGAACGGGGCTTGATGCTGCGCCGGCGAAGACCTCTTCACAGCGGCCGAACGCCACGCGTGAACCCGAAAGAAACGCAGGCCAAACGGACTGTGGTAATATATGTAATAAGCGAAGCTGTCGTGCCTGTTCTGCCGCCGCGGCTCGTCATCAGAGCCTTGGGTGTTGCTCGGAGTAGTGCGACGCCAACGCTATCATGTTCACCGAACCGAACCTAGCCACCTGATATTCACTCGCTTCGATGAATGCGCAACGTCGATAACCGTCGCACGCCACAAAACCTAAAGAGCTGCGGTCTAAAATCACGTAAAAGCAAGACGACAACCTCAATCACTCGACCATTTAACCATTGGCCTCAGTAGAAGTTCAATTTATCGTCTCGATCTTCCTCTGCGGCAGCACTGAAACTTCGATGTATTCAAATCACGGATAAACAGGCTTCGTTATACTGAGGTTTAATATTCGTGGTGGTTATGGACATCAAGTTCTAAAAAGCGAAATACTTCGTTATATCGAGAATTATAAATATAGTATAATGGTCACTATTATGTATGAAGTATAAATGGTCACTATTATGCCTCCGCGGCTCTGCCGAAGCGCATCGCACATTATGCACCTCAGTTCCCCTTAGAAAATTCATCATCCAGCTTCAACGTGCCGCTTGTGTTATCATGCTTTGTTTTCCTTTGTCTCCTTCGGCATGCCATGGAAAGTTTGCTCAGCAACTTTATTAGCTTTAAATAAGTACAGGAGAGCCAGAGTATACGTTAAGTGAGCGAAGACCGTTGTAGTAATAAAATAATACTGGCAACAGCAAATCCGCCCTAAATAACTTACTGCAATATGTTTTCTACAAACACGTCTAGGTTTCCTTACCCAAGAAGTGTGTGCGTCGTGATGACGTGACGTCCCATGTGGTAATGTGGAAACGGGAAGTACTTATGCCTGGGAAGTTGCACCAGATCGCTGTGTGGCGTGTTATGCAGCTCCCCTGGGCCACGCCCTGAATATAGCTCCATAGCGGACGACATAGTGAGACGGAGAGTTTGCCGAAACGTCGCGAAGCGGCCGCACCCACGTAACAGCTTCCTTCGTCATCTCTTCAGTGCATGTACACACCTCCAGTAAAAAAGCGAAACAAGTTTGAAGCAATCTTATTAAAGTAATTGACTCAGAGCATTCGATGCTTAATTGGCAGTATAGTTTCATAGTATCGTGTGACCTGACACTTCAAGTAAAGCAAGAAAACATTTGTATGTGTGTGTGTGTGTGTGCGTGTGTGTGTGTGTGTGTGTGTGTGTGTGTGTGTGTGTGTGTGTGTGTGTGTGTGTGTGTGCGTGTTGTGCGCGCGCGTGTGCTGCGCGATGTAGATAAGTGAAGTAGTGTAGACAACTGGGGGGTTAGATTGCATATAAATGGATAATTAAATGACAGAGCGTAAAAAAAAAACAAGGACAGCCATAGCCCGCCTTCTTCTTCTGCTTTTACTTCTTTTTTCATCTTCTAAGTTCCACGTGAGTCGTTTTTCTCGCGCTGTCGGCTAGTTACATAAAGAAACTTGTTCTTTACGTCTGCCTCTCCAGACCATGTACAACGTAACATTATAACAGATAATGCCAGAAACACTACTTCAGTAACCTTTTAAGACCTTTAAGCACATTTCTATGTAGAGAAGTTCATAAGATCTATGAAGCTTGCTGTGTCTTCATTGGTATTGACGGCCTCTGCCAAGGCCTAGTTCCATGTTTATCTGTAAGAATGGACTGTATGTTGTACGATTTCAGAAAAGGGGTGAGAAATATAACCCAGCGAGCTTCAGCAAGTCTCCCTGCGTCTTTTGTATACGTCCCCCTTCTCAGCCATGTGACATCAGTTTAACGGTGATCGCATCTTGAATATATATGTTAGCACCACCTTATGTTACGCGAACAGATATGGCTCAACTTTCCTTTAAATGTTAAGACAGCTCCCAATAGGGAAGACAGGTAGATAATGATTTGAGCTTAGGTGCACGATGACAAAATTTTCGCAACCCATATGAGAGCACTGCGCGGCGTTGTGTTTCCTTGTGCGTCAAAGGCAATACACAAGAATGAGCATATGTTCATAAAAGAATGTCATAAGTGCGAACAGGAACACAAGAGAAGATAGCAAACCAACCGAAACGCAGGCTATCACTTTAAAGACTGCCGTATTTGTGTAGTGAATAAGGTTCATCTTCGCTGGATCATCGTTCACGTAGGGTAGAGGGGCCGCTGTGATAACCGGACTACTGCAGCATAAGAGGTCCTTAACCGGATGTTCACCAGTTAATCGTTTTTTTTTTACATTGCCGAGAGTGTAAATGTACGCCACAATTCGATGAATGTGCAGTGTTATACGAGCACAGTAATGAAGAAACGCGTCTAACGGTCGAGAAATGGCATATCGGTAGTAGTTGAAGCGCATGTGCGAGCGAGCCTTCAATTATCTTACACGTAAAGAAGAAACGAAATGCTTACACAGTCATCTAACACGCAGAACCCCGCGTGTGGTGGATTGGCAGGTGGCGCTATCATGACTGCGCATGCGGCCGTTAAGTTTTGTGTGTACTTCTTTTTCCGCCGTAGTGCGCACTTTTAATTGCTAGTTATTAACCGATAATAACGATTATAACCGAAGTTATTTCAGCATGGCTTCAGCAACTGAGGTTTGCACATGGGGAGGATAACGAGCGTCTGACAGCCGGTCTGACTGGTTATCAAAACTCGCTACTAATTCATTTTCACATGATTTGGACAAGCGATTATGAAAAAACAAATTTCCGGAGCTTGCACTAAGCACTAAGCCGCGCAAGCCTTGAAACAGCAAAATTGGACGATTCTGAAGACTAATCTGGTTGCTTCTAGGTTGTTTCTAGGCCTCAGCTAGGTGATGAGGGTTGTTTCTAGGTTGCTTTTAGGTCGTTTGTAGGCTTTAGCTAGGTGATGCTGGCTTGTTTCTACGTTGATTCTCAGCGCAGAGAGGTTCGAGTTAAACCACACATAGTAAAAGACACGAGACGGATGTCCAAACTACAGAGATAGAAATTCGCGCTGAAGCCAAGCGTTCGCACCTCCTATAGATCTACGCGAACGTCGTCGTTGGCGTATAGGCCTTCCGTCGCTTCGGGGTCTTCTCGCAGCCGCCGTTGCCTTTCCCGTTCCCTATAGTGTTGGGCTAACTGTTCAATTCTTCATTTTTAGTGGACCAGTGGCGAGTAGTGGGTTTTACTCATCTTCTGTGGCGCACACCCGTTTATGAGGATGACAGTTTTCTGATGGACGCACAAATTTCTGTGCCACGTTTCTGGCTAACTGTTGTCTTCTTCATTTCTTGGTGGCCCACTTGAGTAGTGGGATTTACCCCGTTTCTGTGGCACATACCAGTTTATTTTTCGAGATCGGACGCACAAATTTCTGTGCCACGTTTCTGGCTAACTGTTGTCTTCTTCATTTTTTGGTGGCCCACTTGAGTAGTGGGATTTACCCCGTTTCTGTGGCACATACCAGTTTATTTTTCGAGATAGGGCCGGACACATTACGGTTAGCTTAAACAGCTTCCCCTTTAAAGGTTGGTTAAAAATGACCCCATTAACTAATCTGGAACGTGCTGAACTGTAAGGCCGGACAGGCTTGTTGCAACGTGGTTGCGGCGCCAGCAAAACCGAGTATACATGGGATAAAATATTACTACAATGACAAGGACTGTCACGAAATTTCTTTCTGGCTTCTTATGCGTGAAGGTTAAGGGGTTAAAGTTTTTGTAAAGTAGAAGAAAAGGCCCGCGCCTGGTTAATTTTCTGGTCATTGAAAAAAAAGCAAAAAAAAAACAACGAGGTTGTCATCGACAAATCTAAGGTTAAGGTAGATCAGGCCTTCGGATCCGTCAATGTTTGTTAAGAAAACGTCACTTAGAATGGCGGCGATGCAAGATCTTACGCATATGCCACCTCATTGAATGAAGTGCACGAGCAAGAAGTTTCCTGTCTGCAGGCTAAGTTCGCCGAATTCGTCTGCGATGACGCAGACTATTCACTGCGGTCGCCTCCTTTGGAACTGCCTACGAGGAAACAAAATTAAAGGTCCCGCATGGGGCATCAGAACACGCCTGAAAGGCTTAAGGCAATCGTGGCTCTACTTTTTTAAAGACGATAGTCTTTCTTGGGGAACTTAAACGCAGAAATTTTGGTCTGTCTTTCTGTCTTTCTGTTTGTCGGCACGTCCCTCGATTCAGCCACTCGGCCAAAGTTGAACCACTTGCCCAAGGGCCAGCCGTCTTGAACTGGTATGGCTGTTCATACTTGTGAACGTTGTCGATCAAAAAGTAAATATCATGCATATCTGAGGTGCAACATCACTAGGTAAGTATTAGGTGGCGTGTTCCTTTAATAGAAAATGCATACATACGTAATTTTAAGGACCCTAGTTTCTTAAGCTGCGCTGAAAATGCATAAGAATGGAAGCTTGAGCGAGTTGGTATGCGTTCATCTTTGTTCAAACAGCGCTCACTAGACAACGACGAAGTAAAAGAAGGCACAGGACAGGCGCTGCTTGTCCTGTGCCTTCTTTTACTTTGTCGTCGTCTAGTGAGCGCTGTTTCAACAAAGATGAAAATGCGACTGCGCTGAAATTTGCCTTCCTCCGTGCCCTTCGCACGAGCTCATTGTTGTGTTTCGGTTTCGGTTCTGTATTGCACTGTACGAATGCCATGGGTTGGTGTTGAAAAACTTTAGTTTTGAGAAGGCCAAGAAGGTGAAAAAAAATATTTAAAAAATGAAAAAGCAGCGTTGTGGGCGGCCTTCAGGCTGCCGGTTGTGGGCGCCGCTCTGGCGTTCCTGTTTTACCCAGGCGACGTGTAAATAAAAGAGTGTGTGGAGAGTACTCGTTCAGTGCGGACGTTTCTTATGCTTCAGCGCTTCGCGCCAAACCGCGTGTTCGGGCTGGCTGGCGTCCCCGCCGGTCGCGTTGGTCACCGCCGGTCTTCGCCTGCTGCTGCGCCGGGACTACCAGCTACCAGCACGCAACACAGCACTCATGTTTCCCGACGTATTGCCAGATGGCGTCCATATCTCACACAGCGCCTCTTCTATCGTCTTTAGACGACATTTGCAGCGAAGCACGCAGATACGCGGCCAATTTTTTTTTTTTGCTCGTCTTCCCCTTCTTGTTCCTCTAAAGACGTTACAAATCAAATCACGCCAGCGCTTGGCTTGTCGCCCCGCTTCGAGAATTGCACTCAAAAGGAAAGGTGAGATCGAAATCGTCTGTGTCACGCGTCTTCAGAGTCCCTGCTGGCACCGTTATCTATTCTTGCCCATAATTTATTGTAACGCGGAGTACGCTATGAGAGTCACGCCGACGCAGAGATCCCCTGCATACCGGAGCACCATTACGTAAGGGGGACAAAGATTCTGTACGATTCCCCGATCTCGAAGGAAGATGCTGCGCTGCGCTGCGTGGGCAGTGACTTCCTCGAAGCGCACGTATTCACGAAAGAAGATAAGTTCAAGTGAATGACCTATGCCCTGAGCTAAGGGCATTGGTTCTTACGGATGCAGAATAGCGAGCTAAATGGCATTATTGATCTATTGAGTGCGAGTACTGTACAATTATTGCCTGTCTGCTTTTATTTTATTATAAAGGGTAAAAAAACGGATGTCGACGCAGAATTATAGCACCAGTTACTCGTCGTCTCGCGAGCTCTTGCTGCTATTATTCATACAGTTTTGCCCACCTACGGGCTGCAAAGTGTCGGTCTCAGGCGTCAGACCGTCGGGCCCTATGCAATCAGGAAGAGAGTGCAGCGACTGCTGTTCGCCTTCCTGCTAGAAAGGGGCTGTTTACACCTGGACACACACCCACACCATCAAGGCATGAGAGGCCTGTTCAGGCGCAACAATTGTCGGCTGTGTACGCCAGGCTAACCTCGCCTGCTGCAACATTACGAGGGCTTGAGGAGCCATTCGAGAAGCATCGCGACATGAGTCGTCTGGTCTGGCTTGCCGCACGCGCTTGGCGTTTAGTGCACGATCGTAATAGGTGTTTGAGCCCGTGTGTTCCCCTTTTCATTTCTAGTGGGCCAGTGATGAGTATGGGGTTTGCCATATTTGTGCGGCGCATGCGTTGTTGTTTGCCACCCATGTGTTCCCTTCTTCATTCTCAGTGGACCAGTGGGGAGGAGTGGGGCTTGCCCAATTTCTGTGGTACATGCGTTTTTGACCGCGGACGACTTCATTTTTAGTAAACCAGAGGTGAGTTGTGGGGGTTGCCCAATTTCGGTGGCACATAGTTTCGGCCCGCGGAGGAAGAACGGACATGCCATATAGACACATACAGCGTATCTGTAAAGATACAAAGGTTAAATGTGGTGTGTAGCACACCGAGGCGTGACTAGTCAACTGTCTTAATGGCAACAATGATGAGCAGTTGTTCCCGCATAAGCGAGACTACATGGGTTCGGCATCGCATAAGACGAAACATGGTGCAACTATCCCCAAAGAGAAACAGCTAGACAAGCACCTTTTCAATGGAGCTCTGCCTGGTCACTATGAAGGACGGTACTACGAACTTTTAATGTAAGCTATGGGATAAAATAGTTTATCGAGAGAAGGCTTTCCAAATGAGTAGGTATGCTTGTTAGGGTTTTATAAATTTTTCTTTGTTCTTTTTCTGTGCTTTACTGTCTTCCCCGTCCATGGTAGCCAAATATGGCGTACCTGGATGACCTCCCTCTCTGCTTTTTTCTTTTTTGCTTTTCTCTCTCCTGCCATTTGAAAAAGAAGGAACGCAGTAGTAAGTTAAAGGGACACTAAAGAGAAACAATGAACTGGTTTAGATTGATAAAATGTGCTCGGAGAAATCTTGTGTAGTTTATTTGACCACCACAGGTTTATTAGTAGAGGAGAAAACCAAGTTCAAAGTTTCATTTTTAAATTTCGCACCGAACTTTGTAATTCGTGACGTAAAAGGTTTCAAAGAGCATTTAACGTATTTTGGCGTCACTGGCTCGACTAAACTTCCACAAACTCGTTATGTCAAGTCTCGATCTGGCCCCCTTAGAGGACAATCTACTTCGACTTAACCGATTAGGAACTACGTAGGCCCAAGCAGGCGCCGTCAAAAATATGTGACGTCACGGCAAATGGTGCGGGAAGTCAAAGGTGGCGTCGCCACCTGTATTTTCTTTTTGCACGTTTTCTCGCTTATTAGGCGTCTTCTCGCAGCAAGCGTGGTGTTTTTGGTATCGTGGAAGACTTTACTAATGCGAGAAAAATCGTTTTGCTCTTTAGTGTCCCTTTAAACGCATAACAGGGCACTGTTTCTTCTTAGCATGAAATATATATATATATATATATATATATATATATATATATATATATATATATATATATATATATACATATATATATATATAATATATATATATATATATATATATATATATATATATAATTCTTGAGTTTCTATCAACCTAATCGGAGAGAGAAACGAGGAAGTGTTCTTAATACGGCACTGCGCAAAACCTAGATAAATACGCATGCAGTTGTACGTGTGCTTATAACGGTAACGTTGGGCGCTCGCACTCTCTCTTTTTCTCTTTCTCTCTTTCTTTATTTACACCTCTATCAAATTCTCTCATCTCTTTCCCAGCGTAGGGAAGCAGACCGGTTATTCTAAAACGGTTGAAGGGGCCCTGCAACACTTTTTCAGGTAATCGTCGAATGGCTTCAATGAAAGAGCTTATTACCTCACGAATCAACTGCCGCAAAAACTTTTAAAATCCGTCAATTACGAGAGTAGTTACAGGGATTTGTCGCATGCTTAAAGAACTTTCTCTCTCCCTTTGTACCAGCGAGCGTGCTGAAAACTATGCAGGAAGGGGTATGAAACGGGGCAAGAAGATGTGTCCGTTCGTCAGCGCGTGTGATGATTTTCTTTCTTTTTTTTTTTTTTTTGAACGTGCGGCTTACTTTCAGTGTGATCACTCGCGCGCGCGTACGCACGAGGCGGCATCCCGTGGCGGCAGCAGTAACTATGCAGCTCACGATGCTCGAATCAGCGAATGGTCGTGGACATTGGGTTTATGGTACGGTCATTAGGATTTAGTGCTGAGTTCGACTCCCATGCGGAAAAGAAAAAGAAGAATGATCTTCGGGAACCCGTACCATCCAAAGGTACAACGGGTTTAAAGCCAATCTTAAAAATAAAAAAGGAGTGGTAGAGCATCCAAAAGTAATTTGCAGTTAAAGCCAATTTAGAAAGTAAAAATGAAATGCGGAAGCAGGTAACGCGCTTACCGAAAAGAACAAAAGTTGCAGCCCTTTGTCACTGATGTGTGAGAAAATTGAGGTTTTAGCAAGTGAGGGTGCTTCCGATTAGTGAAGTTTTTGTGATGTAGTTTGATGGGCTGTATTTTGGTGGGTAACGATTTCTGGCTGATTTTGAGATTTATTTGTAAATTCTAGGCTGCGTGCTGGGCTATAATGTTTGGTTCGCGGGTTCTCGGGAGCCTCGACTACAGATCGGCAGCGTTTTCTGACCATGCTGAAACAGTGCTGCAAGGCCCCTTTAACTTAGCTGCCTTTACCGTCTCTCCTATTTTCCTTCCCGAATATGGCAAGGTAAAGTTTTAGTGCCAGATATTTGACGCATAACAATTTTCAATGATCTCCAAAGAGTGTGTCACAAGCTTACATGATCGCACGCAGTTATCTGTGAATGCATTAGTTTGTAAAGTGTGTACCACATACATGTTTGCATAGTTCCGTGTGTGGCTGCGGTACACAGTGAACCAGCTTACACCCTTGACCCTTTCAGTCCCAAATTAATTAATTTTAAATGTAAGCAACCGGTTTTTAAATTTTGAGATGTGCATGATCATGGTAATTAAAAAATGAAAAAAAAAAACACTTTGCTCACACTTTTCAATGAAGAGTAATTAATGTCGAAATTAATTTAATTAATAATTATTGTTTAATAATATTTCCATTATTTTTAATTGATTTATTATTCAAACAATTATTTAGATGGGATAGCATAATGCCCAATAGCCAACATTCCAATTTTCGACGCAAAACTAAAATAAATGCCCTATCTCTGCATGGTGAAAGAAGAAGCTGCCTCAGCGAAATGCGCGAACAGCATGACCGCTTCTGTAATTTCTTTGTTCACAGGTGACCTCGCTTTGTTGTACGTACCAGGTTGGCACCATACGTAGAGCAGATGCTAAGTATGAGCTCTTGAAAAAGAACAACGCTTTTTCTTTACCAGGTGCTTGCTGAGTGACCTAGAAAATTGATGATTCCAATTGGAATCACTGGGCCTGAAAGGGTTAAGGGAGTTTTGTCGGGCCTATAACTAACACCTTTACGCGCTAGGAAAATGGTATTTTCACGTATCAAAACACCAATACCATAGGGTGTTGCCACTGGCCTAACACCCTTATCATAGGGTGTTTCCGATGACCTAAACACCATTATCGCTGAAAAAACGTGAAAAATAAAATATACCATTCAGAGAACATGCAATTACAGATGGCCTCAGCATAGAAGGTGCACACAAGCGCCAAACCGGCAACGGTTTGGCTCGTGCTCAAATCAGCGAATGGCCGTGGAACGCATTGTAAAATACCACATGGACGGAGCGCTCGCGCTACACAGCCTTACATTGACCATCTGTTATATGTATATATAGCCATAGTATCTTAAGCCCCCGTTCAATGCCGGTGTGGATATTCCTGTTCCGTATAAATGAACATTAAACATTAAGAGAATAGGCGTAAATTTATGGTATGCTTCTAGATATATAGCCTTGAAGGAAAATATGTTTTATTCTAACTCGGCTAAGATCCAACGATATTTTAATCAGCGAGTCCCATTTATCACCTGGCACGCTGTGGTATGGGCCATGGGTGTTTCGATAACGCGTAACACCCTTAACTCCTAAATGGTGTTTCAGTTAGAACATCACCCCATAAAGGCTATTATAAGGAAAACCCCCTTACACCCTAATTTTTGCAAATTTTGGTTAGGCAAAAGGGTGTTTTGCTTGCTTGAAACCCCCTTAAGGGTGCAAAGTGGCTTACAGTGTAATTTACCAAGTTAACAAAACATCACAAATTAAGAGCATCCAAGCTTTAAGTATGTTACGAGGTCGAGTAAACTTCTATCAGCAAATCCACGGTCTTGCTCAAACGCAGCAGACTAAACTCAACCTCAACTTAGGGGGCCTCCCTTCGATGATGCCGTGCAATGCTTTTTAACGCGATAGCGTTAAAGAGCTCGTTTCGCAGAAATTCTGGTGCCGGCGTCGGCGTAATTGGTTGTGAGCGATAAAATCAGCGTTGTCCGTGACCGGAAAATCTAGAAAGATGCAAATAAAAAAACTGGGGAGGGGAGAAGCATGTAGGGAAGAGTGTTTCAGCTCCACTAACGTAAAGCATGCAGCGTGTGCCGGTGTTTCTCACAACAAAATCGCTGCCAATAGGAAATGAGAGAAACAAGAGGGGCCTGACGGAGGTAATTCGGACATTGTTTTGAGAGAGATTTCTTTAATGAGGCACTAGTGGTGCCATGCCTGAAACCGGGTATGTAGCGAAGGGTGTTCCAGCTCCGCTAACGTCGTCGCAAAACTGCATCGGAATGTAGCTGACCCTAAGGTGCTTCTTCTTCTTCCCTACATGTCCGGTTTAAGTTCCCCATGACATATAGGAAAGGGTGTTTGAGCTGCACTAACGTAGTCGTCTATTTGCTCGGCTAACTGTTGCCTGCTTCATTTTTAGTGGGCTGGTGTCGAGGAAAGCACCATCACTTTGCAGATATGTTTCAAGAAGGGGAGTTTCAAATAGATGGCTTTACCGTATAGAGACCCACGTTTGTGTCTTCGGTTTTGGATAAGAAACTTCATCGCCTTGGTAAATTTCTTCGACAATTCTGACACCGCTGCTAAGCCAAACATAGTGAAAAAGCAGGTCACTGACCTGCTTTTTAACAATGCCCTTACCTGACCAGAGAGGATTCCATCGAACTCTCGACTATGTAAGCCAAACATAATGTTTTAAGCAGTAACGACGAACCTTTAACTCATAATATGCATAGCATGGACCGGTGGCGATTAGTGGGATTTACCTAAATTTTGTGGCGCCTACCCGTTTATAATGGACGATGACGATGACATGACACGCTGACAAGCCGAGACCCTAAGGTGCTTGGCCCCTAATAAATAATATGAACTCTTTGGTTCGAGTGAAAATCGAACCCAGGCCGTCTGCGTGGCAAGCAGGTGTTTTACCACCGAGCCACACCATTGCTTGAAAACGTTTCGAGAAAAACAAACAAACAAACAAACAAACAAACAAACAAACAAACAAACAAACAAACAAACAAACAAACAAACAAAAAACATGCTATATGAATGTCATGCAGTGGGAGGAGTCTCCTTAACGCATGTAAAATTGCGTGGAAGAAGCGTTGAATCGCGCAAAGCGTCAAAACATGTGAATTTCGCAACGAATGGATGTTTTAAAGGCCCATCCGTTGCAGAGCGCTCAGACATGTTCAATCATCATCAGCACCAAAAGCATCAACGAAGTGAGCAGCTCCGTAGGTTTGCGTGTTGCCTTACGGACGCGTAGTGGGCCCTTCGCTGATTCGCAAAAGGAAGAATTATAGCATGGGGCACTGCGCAACTGTACTTTCAGTAGGCATTCTATGATAGTTTGAAACGGCCAGTGTTACGCGCACCGTCGTTCGTTTCCTTACGACACGGTTGAGGCATGCACCGATAACGAAAGACAGGCTGGCATTTCAGAAGGCGATGAGCACGGGGTCCGATTACGCTATCGCGTTCTACTCTTGAAGGCGAAGCCCAAGCGCGCTACAAGTTTTACAGCGAAATCTGTTATGAGATCATTTGAGCGGCCGTTTTTGGCGCCGTAGTTGTCCGCCGCTGCCGCCGCCGGTGTCCGTAACCACTATCGCTCTAAATAAGAAAAAAAAACGAAATAAGAAAAAAATCCAGGATGGAACGAGGTTCGAACCTGGGCCCTCTGCGTGGGAGCCCAGTATTCAACCTCTGAGCCATGCCGGTGATTGAAACTGCTTTGCAAAAAGGTCCTATACAGGCTTCATGTCGGGAAGGAACCACATTAGCATATGCAATATAGCGTGGTAGAAGAGTAAAATAAGCACCAAGCGTCGCACAACGTGAATTCTGTAACCAGGCGTCACACAATGCGAATTGCGCAACGAGTAGGTTGTTGAATGCCTCCAACCCATTACAAAAGGCTCTGCCATAATTCGTCATCGTCAACAGGCACAGCATCAACAAAGTGCGCATAATGCCTTACATGCGTTTAGCAGGTACCAACGCTCTCCGTAGAATGACGAAAAATGGCACAGTGCCTGCTGCCCTACTTCTCAAAAATTACAGTGATTTATAGCGTAGTGGGTTCCTCGCAAGTGCACTTGTATTGGTTGCCAAGGAAGCCCATAAGCGCATGATCCACTTTTTCGGGGTCTCAGTAAAATTACAATGATTTATAGCGTAGTGGGTTCCTCGCAAGTGCACTTGTATTGGTGGCCAAGGAAACCCATAGGCGCGTGACCCATTTCCTCGGGGTCTCAGTAAAGTTCTTCGCCCCCCCCCCCGTCTCTCTCCCACGTCAACGTATGTTATACAGCATGACGGGAGAGGGAAATAGTGACCGGGCATCACCCAATGCAAATTACATAACTGGTGAGCCGTTTAAAGATTCCAACCCATTACATAGGGCTGAGCCGTAATTCTTCATCGTCATCAGTCGTCGCGTCAACAAAAGTGCACATAATCCCTTACAGACGTGTAGCTGGTGCCTCGCTTCTCCGCAGAATGACGAATAATGGCTTAGTAGGTGCTTCCCAACTTCACAAAAATTGTGATTTATGGCGTAGTGGGTACCTTTCTAGTGTACTTGTATTGAAGCCCCAAGAGAGCTTAACGGGCTCTAGAAACGCCGCCCTTCCAGCTTTCGCTGTGACTGTGCTGCGGTTTCAGCGCAGGCCTGGCGTTTTTATTGTGTCTATAAATGCCTAGTTTTGGCGTTCGTGCCGAAATGCTTACAAACGCCTATAAATGCCTATTTTCAAAATTGGCGCTTCTATGAACGCTATTTAGCGTGAAGTTTCGCTCTCGGGTGCAATTTGAGACCGTTATTCATGTTACCGCGTAAGATTGACTGTTGGGAACTATGGGGTTCAACCTAGTCCTCTGGTTCAACCAACTCTAGTCCTCTAGTTCAACCAACCAACAACCGCTAGCAGCAGTGAAGCGGGACACGCCGGCGAGCATTCGCCGGCGCGCTGACATGGCCCGAGCGGTTAGCGAATGCGAAACTGCGGAGAGCCGTCAGCGGAAAGGAGAGTGAAGAGCAAACAAAAGAAAGAAAAATGGGATGTGCACGCAGCTTTTGTTTTGTTTGTAATTTGCTTTTTAAGGCGTTCACTGCAGTAGCGTAGCCAGAAATCTTTGTCGGGGGGACGGGGGACAACTATACTTTATATATGTTCGTACATGCGTTTGTATGTGTGCGTGTATATACACCCACGAAGAACTGAAAAGTTTCGGGGAGGGGGAGAGGTTGAACCCCCCCCCCCCACTTGGCTACGCCAATGGTTCACTGCCAGGGGAGAAATTGGCTCTATGCAATTCGACCCGAGGAATCCCTCCCTTCTGGTCTTTTAGCAATCTGGCTGTCTGCTCCTGCTCTGCCCTTCTCAGTCATGCCGAAAAGACACTCAGGAGTGTGTCGATTCGACAGTGGACTCTTGACTCACTCTGCAGAACACGGGAGTGCGAACCGTGCGGGACAAAGCATGCTATGCTCAAATGTTGGCGCCTTTGTGCCATCTTAAGCAATAACGCGTTTGTTTTCCTGTCGTAGATAGAGGTCTCGCACGTGTTCGTTTGAAATTATTTCCATTTATGCGAAAATTTATTGTGCCTATATTTACGATTTTGGAAGCCTAAAACATTCTTTTTCCTCCCTATTTTTGGCCCCTAAAACGAGCTTTTTTAGTGCCTAAAAATTCGGCCTCTGGTAATGACCCTGCCCCGCCACCAGCAGAAAGCTTTCCGCACCTAGCGTGGTTTTGAAATGCCTCCAGGATAGGAGGCACCTTACCTGGTTTTGCAGCGCCTCTGCGGTCGTCGCACCTTTGACCAAGCGGCGATGTCACGTCACGAATTCACCATGTGACGTCATGTAATGTGAGATAACAATGACATCATAGTGACGTCATTATGAGGTCACACATTTTAGCGATCTGTGACGTCATCACGTGATAATTTTTTCCCTGAATCACTCGTGTTGACACCGCCGACGCGGGACGCCGGTCAAGTTTCGCGTTTCATGAGGCATCTAAGGTTTTCATCTTTAAATTTCATCGACAGTTACGATACTCCCTAGCGCGAGATTAGAGCGCAGCAGGATTACGGTGTTCGGCGGCGCTGTGCCTCTGCTCGAGCAGTTCGCTTAGCAAGAGCGGCCGTTTGCGTCCGAACTGCTACCAGCAGGAACACCGTATGCGTCCGAACTGCTACAAGGAGGAACACCGTATGCGTCCGAACTGCTACCAGCAGGAACACCGTTTGCGTCCGACCTGCTATCAGCAGGAACACCGTTTTCGTCCGAACTGCTACCAGCAGGAACACCGTTTTCGTCCGAACTGCTACAAGCAGGAACACCGTATGCGTCCGAACTGCTACCAACAGGAACACCGTTTGCGTCCGAACTGCTACAAGCAGGAACACTGTATGCGTCCGACCTGCTACCAGCAGGAACACCGTTTGCGTCCGAACTGCTACCAACAGGAACACCGTTTGCGTCCGACCTGCTACCAGCAGGAACACCGTTTGCGTCCGAACTGCTACTAGCAGGAACACCGTATGCGTCCGAACTGCTACCAACAGGAACACCGTTTGCGTCCGAACTGCTACAAGCAGGAACACTGTATGCGTCCGACCTGCTACCAGCAGGAACACCGTTTGCGTCCGAACTGCTACAAGCAGGAACACCGTATGCGTCCGAACTGCTACCAACAGGAACACCGTTTTCGTCCGAACTGCTACCAACAGGAACACCGTTTGCGTCCGACCTGCTACCAGCAGGAACACCGTTTGCGTCCGAACTGCTACAAGCAGGAACACTGTATGCGTCCGACCTGCTACCAGCAGGAACACCGTTTGCGTCCGAACTGCTACCAACAGGAACACCGTTTGCGTCCGACCTGCTACCAGCAGGAACACCGTTTGCGTCCGAACTGCTACAAGCAGGAACACCGTATGCGTCCGAACTGCTACCAACAGGAACACCGTATGCGTACGAACTGCTACAAGCAGGAACACTGTATGCGTCCGAACTGCTACCAGCAGGAACTCCGTATGCGTCCGAACTGCTACAAGCAGGAACACCGTATGCGTCCGAACTGCTACCAACAGGAACACCGTTTGCGTCCGAACTGCTACCAGCAGGAACACCGTTTGCGTCCGACCTGCTACCAGCAGGAACACCGTTTTCGTCCGAACTGCTACAAGCAGGAACACCGTATGCGTCCGAACTGCTACCAACAGTAACACCGTTTGCGTCCGAACTGCTACAAGCAGGAACACTGTATGCGTCCGACCTGCTACCAGCAGGAACACCGTTTGCGTCCGAACTGCTACAAGCAGGAACACCGTATGCGTCCGAACTGCTACCAACAGGAACACCGTTTGCGTCCGAACTGCTACCAACAGGAACACCGTTTGCGTCCGACCTGCTACCAGCAGGAACACCATTTGCGTCCGAACTGCTACCAGCAGGAACACCGTATGCGTCCGAACTGCTACCAACAGGAACACCGTTTGCGTCCGAACTGCTACAAGCAGGAACACTGTATGCGTCCGACCTGCTACCAGCAGGAACACCGTTTGCGTCCGAACTGCTACAAGCAGGAACACCGTTTGCGTCCGACCTGCTACCAGCAGGAACACCGTTTGCGTCCGAACTGCTACAAGCAGAAACACCGTATGCGTCCGAACTGCTACCAACAGGAACACCGTTTGCGTCCGAACTGCTACAAGCAGGAACACTGTATGCGTCCGACCTGCTACCAGCAGGAACACCGTTTGCGTCCGAACTGCTACCAACAGGAACACCGTTTGCGTCCGACCTGCTACCAGCAGGAACACCGTTTGCGTCCGAACTGCTACTAGCAGGAACACCGTATGCGTCCGAACTGCTACCAACAGGAACACCGTTTGCGTCCGAACTGCTACAAGCAGGAACACTGTATGCGTCCGACCTGCTACCAGCAGGAACACCGTTTGCGTCCGAACTGCTACAAGCAGGAACACCGTATGCGTCCGAACTGCTACCAACAGGAACACCGTTTTCGTCCGAACTGCTACCAACAGGAACACCGTTTGCGTCCGACCTGCTACCACAGGAACACCGTTTGCGTCCGAACTGCTACAAGCAGAACACTGTATGCGTCCGACCTGCTACCAGCAGGAACACCGTTTGCGTCCGAACGGCGACCAACAGGAACACCGTTTGCGTCCGACCTGCTACCAGCAGGAACACCGTTTGCGTCCGAACTGCTACAAGCAGGAACACCGTATGCGTCCGAACTGCTACCAACAGGAACACCGTTTGCGTCCGAACTGCTACAAGCAGGAACACTGTATGCGTCCGACCTGCTACCAGCAGGAACACCGTTTGCGTCCGAACTGCTACAAGCAGGAACACCGTATGCGTCCGAACTGCTACCAACAGGAACACCGTTTGCGTCCGACTGCTACAAGCAGGAACACTGTATGCGTCCGACCTGCTACCAGCAGGAACACCGTTTGCGTCCGACTGCTACAAGCATGAACACCGATTGCGTACCAACGGAACCGTTGTCGGTACGAACTGCTACCAACAGGAACACCGTTTGCGTCCGACTTGCTACCAGCAGGAACACCATTTGCGTCCGAACTGCTACCAGCAGGAACTAGAGCTATGCACGGGCCGCATTTCCGAGCCCGAGTCCGGCCCGGGCCCGCTGACTTTGTCGAAGGCCCGCCCGAGCCCGACGGCAAAGGGCTGCGAGCCCGGCCCGGCCCGACGTACGAAAGCACAATCCCGGGCCCGGCCCGGCCCGGCTTTTTGAAGGTTCGCCGCGAAAACAAAACATCGTTTTCCGGTAATTTGGCGTTTTATTGAGCATATCAAATATGATCAAACGACACACGACGAACGGTCTCTATTGCACAGATTACAAATTACAAGTAGACGGCCTCATGCCAGCAACAATGGAGTTCGCTCGCCAAAGCCGTCACGTGTATGGGGTATGCCCATGCAAGCTTGCACGAAGGCGATCTACGTCGGGTCACTCGTCGCTGTCGCGTGCATTTTCACTCATATAAGATTTGGCCTCAAATCTAACGCGAACAGTCGCGTGGCGCTGTTACTAGCTCAGGTGGTGTTACTTCTCTGTTCGTCGGAGTGCAACAGAGGCAGTGCTTTACCTGCTCCCCTTTTGTTTAAAGCAGCGAATGGAAAGGAAAAGCGGTAAAGGGCGGTCGCGGAAAAGGCGCTGTATGCGTGCTCGAAAAGAATTCCCGCTCATTCTCTATATTTCGGGCTTGAGTCGGGCTTTGCGCCCGGCCCGATAAAACTCCAAGTAGCCCGAGCCCGGCCGGGCCCGAGGCGAAAATACGTCGGCCCGCCCGAGCCCAGCCCGCGGGCCGAGTCGGGCTCGGGCTTTCGGGCTACCCGGAGCCCGTGCACACCTCTAGCAGGAACACCATTTACGTCCGAACTGCTACAAGCAGGAACACCGTCCGAACTGCTACCAGCAGGAACACCGTTTGCGTCCGACCTGCTACCAGCAGGAACACCGTTTTCGTCCGAAGTGCTACAAGCAGGAACACCGTATGCGTCCGAATTGCTACAAGCAGGAACACCGTATGCGTCCGAACTGCTACCAGCAGGAACACCGTTTGCGTCCGAACTGCTACAAGCAGGAACACCGTTTGCGTCCGAACTGCTACCAGCAGGAACACCGTTTGCGTCCGAACTGCTACCAGCAGGAACACCGTTTGCGTCCGAACTGCTAGAAGCAGGAACAGCGTTTGCGCCGGAACTGCTACCAGTAGGAACACCGTTTGAGTCCGAACTGCTACCAGCAGGAACGCCGTTTGCGTCCGAACTGCTACAAGCAGGAATACCGTTTGCGTCCGAACTGCGCCAATTGCGCGTAAAATTCCACCAGTTGCGGCTTGGAAGGATTGAATGGGGGAGGGTGCAAGAAGACCATCCTTGCAGGAGTGGAAAGGGTCAGAAACACGTCACCTTTCCGGAAGCCACAGCAGGAAGAGCGCCCGCGCTAGACTGCACAAGTGTACTAGTACACTTTAGTAAAAGTATGGTGCTCTGGAAAAGAGAACTGAGTCGTCTGAACCCCAAAACATGGCTATTTCTGCAATAACGGCCTGAAACACCCTTTCCTTATTCATGCTCCGCCCCTCCCCAAATTTTTTTATAGCTTCTAGTGAAGCGTTGCGAATTGCACCGACTTCTTTGTGCATTTTGAGTAGTTATGGGTATATCGTGGGCAGGCCCGTAGCGAGGAATTCTTTTTCGGTGCGGGGGAGGGGGGGGGGCTGGGGGAGAACTTGCTGACGGCCTTGATTATTTGAGGAAAGCGCCTAGCTATTTTGAAGAAAGTACCTATTTGAAGAAGCAGCAATTGGGTGGTGGGGAGAGAGGCTCCTAGGGCCCTCTCCCTCCCCTGGCTACGGGATTGATCTTGGGCTTACCAGGCACGTCGACTACAATGACGCCCAAATGGTATCCTATGGTCCGACGTGACGTCGGTACTCACCTTAGAGCACAGATACCAATTTTATCGAAATGAACTGCACGTTACCGTGCCAATGATTTGCACATCATAAGAAGTGGTTTTTGTCGTATTCCTCGGAGTTGAGCAATGGTTGACCATACCTCGGCGAGTCATAAGAGTAAATATGTAAACGTTATTACTTTGTTACAAGCGCCAATAGGGAACACAGCAACCACTGTTGACGTTGCCGCGATATGACGTCATGATAGGGTCTTTTTCGCAAACAGTTTCAAGCACTGGCGTAGATCTGTGAATCACTAATTGACTGTCACGCAGAATTCCTGGGTTCAATTGCGGCTCTAAAGCTATTTTTCAAGCTTTCCGTTCCTCTGTTGTTTCCCCGCACCGACAACGCTGCCGACGCTTGCCCCGCATTTTCTGCGACACAAGCTCCATAACACGATCACGCAAAGATTTTTGAAAATCTGTTATCGCCATTCCTGGGTTGATATAACCTGTTCATCGTGTTCGTCATACACTAAAGCCCTCCCATGCAAATTTTGGTTTGTGTCAAGTTAAAGAGACCACGAGAGCCCCCAGACCTAAGCGGCTAGATAGATAGATAGATAGATAGATAGATAGATAGATAGATAGATAGATAGATAGATAGATAGATAGATAGATAGATAGATAGATAGATAGATAGATAGATAGATAGATAGATAGATAGATAGATAGATATCAACGGTAAAAGTGCCTTTGGTTCGCTAAGAAATATACTTCGCATTTAAACAAACAAACGAAACTTACCTCATCAGTTGGCAAATGATGCGATATTGTGTACTCGAGCACGTCGCGAACACGTGTGGCGCAACGTGACCTTGGCACATCTGTGGCTTCAAATGAACTCGTGATTCTTTGCTATATGTGCCAGACAACGGAGGCTTTAAAGAGGCCGCACAGGATACCGATTGCACACCCATGCGCTTTTCCATCATGACTGCGTTGCGGAACAGCGCTGCACTTGGAGCCGAAAGTCCAAGTCCACACCCAGCTGAAGTGATCCTGAAAAGCCTCCATGCTGGATCTCGTTACATATAAGAGTATCGGCTGCCTGCCAAAACAGCTTTACTGTCAACGTACCCAATTAAAGGTGCTGCAAGGAAGAAATTAGGTTTTCACTTTTTTTTCTTTAAGCAATTAAACGACTACAATATAAGGCAAATGCTTGGCGTGGTGCCGTTTAAATGTGTGCTACAAGTTCCTCACCACGAAAGGGGCAGGGGCCATAGCAATGAATGAATGAATGAAAAAAATTCCACAGCATATCCACGGGGTGAATGATGATGAGTGGGGCGAAGCTCTCGTACGGCAGGATCTTGGCGGCGGCGTCGCGCAGCTTCACGCCCAGTACATCATCAACGACGTGAGATCGGGCCGGTTTATACTAAAGGGTCGATGAGAGTCATGGCGACTTGCAGCTCACTTTAATTTTACATGTACGCTGTGAATTTTTATTATTTAATCACGCACAGGAGAAATCTCACCAGGCACTACCTTGGAGGTAAACAATGGCTGATAATGGGGAATGAGATACAGAAGTCGGCTTTTAGCTAACACTTACACTTCTACTCCTACTAACGTTTCCTACTGGAACATGCCAATGGCTGCTAATGGGGAATGAGAGACAGAAGAAGTCGGCTTTTAGTTACGCGCACGCTGCGAATTTTTTATTGTTCAACAACGCACAGGAGAAATCTCCCACCGGCACCACCTTGGAGGTCAAGATGTGGTACTAGCGTTAAGACTGGTTACGCACTACGACGGGGTCGAACGGGTGCCGCTTTAAGGAGCTTCGTCCCTAAAAATCCACACACTATCACCCTTGAGAGTTGTCGAAGTGATGCAAAAGCGTGGAGTTTTATTGTATGTCCGCCGCGGTGGTGAAGCGGTTACGGTGCTCAGCTGCTGACCCAAAGATCAAGGGTTTGATGGAGGCGAAATGCTAGAGGCCTGTGTACTGTGCGATGTCAGTGCACGTTAAAGAACACCAGACGGCCACAATTTCCGGAGCTCTCCACTACGGCATCCCTCATAATGATATCGTGGTTTTTGGATGTAAAACTCCACATATTATTAGTTTTATTGTATATTGCAGCTTTCCGCATTCCGCGACCACCGAAACGCGAGTTTGGTCGTGAACTTTCGTAAAATTTATGAATTTTCCTGAAATGTACTATCTTCCACGTCGGCTTCTCTTAGAGAGGGCTTTTGAATGAGTTGGCATTTCTATGCCGACTTAAGGAGAGAAATGTAAGCCCATCCTTCTGTCACGTAAGATGAACATCGCTATAAACAAATGACTGTATAAATGAGGAGGAATAAGCGTTTATTGTTCGAAATGGTATCGCGGTGCTAGTCCCGCTTCCACCTAGGTGGGAGGTCTCCTCATTCCAGGAACCCTCTGGCTTCTCTGCCTCCTTGGTCCTGGCGACGCGAAGTCGTTGTTAGCCCAGGTCCTCTGAGACGAGCTTGGCCTTCCACGTTTCGAGAAGGTGTTAGTTTACTTGACTGGCGTTACAGACATTCGGCGAAGGCGATGTGTCTGTGTGCACATTGCACGGGCACCCGAGGATCAGGTGAACCAAGGTGTCAGGTACGCTGCAAATTGGACAGAGCTATTTGTGTAACGTCGGGTAATGTCTACAACATAAATTAGAACTAACAGACAAGAAGGCCAAAGAAAGTATAGGGGATTTCATCTTGTAGTAATTATGATGTAAATGGGAAGAAAGTAAAGTGGACGAAAGTACAATTGCCGCTGGCAGGGACCGAACCTGCGACCTTCGAATAACACGTCCGATGCTCTACCAACTGAGCTACCGCGGCGGTCATCCCCCCGCCCACTTTATATGGTATATGACATGTGCATTTTAAACGTGCGAGTGTTAGCGCCGCTAGTAGCGATGACGGCGAGTGTGGAACGCTTTTTTTATGCCTGCTGTTGTCACGAAGCACGTGATCTTTTTACGAGCTGGCAGCTGAACAATAATCCTTCGTATACTACTAAAGTATGTGCGTTAGTATACCATGGATGTAAGTGTTTCTCTGTTTTCTTCTCAGTATGGTGCTGTCCTCCTTGTTGAGCTTTGAATGTGGTCGCGGGTACTCTCTACCCAGCCTTTGATGTTGTAGTATTGCAGAGTATGTGATGTATACGGACTCAGCCTCCGCGGACGCAGTTCTGGCGTCTGGAAAGTAGGAGGGGATAGCCCGGCAGGCGTGATCGCGGGCCGCGGCATGTGCCGCCTCGTTGCTCTCCAGCTCCTCGTGTCCAGGAACCCATGTCACACAGGTGTACGGCATCGGAGTGCTTGAGTGCTTGGGCGGACACACGACATTTGGTGTAGTTTCGCACGGCTGCTTGCGAATCTGTAAAGGCGACGGCTGCGTCCAAGCACGGGGTGGTTGTTAGCGCGACTCTATGAAAGAAAACAAATTTTCTTGGCGTTGCTGGGTTTGAACCAGGCTTTGAACACCATGATATCCAATCAATAAGCGTGTTTTCGCAGCGGCACTTATTGTTCTGCATACACTCCAGCAAATCTATTCTTTCGACGATTTTTAGGCAAATCTGAATATTTTATAACTTACAGAGTTCGGCGGCGTCATACGCGAAAAACGCGGTGCCGGAGAGCGTAAAGAGATGAGGCCCTCGAAAGTGCTGCGGTACATGCTCATTTGTATGCGCCTTTTTCCAATAATTGATGCCCTCTCGATGGTGGGCTTGCCGGCGATCAACCGATGAGCGGGGCAACAACTGTCCACTTGCTGTTTTTACGAAGTCAAGTCCGCTTGTCGAAATGGGGGCTCCAGCCACATTCCCTGTTTAAGAATTTTTCACCTGCTTATGCTTATATCTGCCCCTGAACTTCTGCCAAGGAAAGGTGGCAAGATTTGTAATAAAGCGTTATCTTTTTCCTTATCCATATTTGACGCCCGCTTTTCTGGCTGACGCAGGTAGATATACTCGCGCCAGGCAGCGAAGTTGACCCATCCGAACCTCCTCGTGCATTTTGTCGCATGATTTCAGCTTGCTGTGATAACCAGACATGCGTGCATCTGTATGGAACGGAGAGAGAAGCGGTCTTTTTTTACGCCTTCCGCCATCAGAGCAGCAAAGAAGAAGAAAACGAAAGACAGAAGGAAGGGGGGTTAACCAGAACTTGTACGGTTGGCTACCCTACACTAGGGGAAAGGGACAGGGTGGTGGCAAGATAGGAGGTAGAGGAGGGATGGAAAGAAGCAAGCATGCATCCGAACTAGGACGCTGGTCCGCGACAGGAAACGTACAAGCTAAGACGACGCAGAAGCAGCTTTATTTATTGTAATAATGCATCCCAATATATCGCTGTGTTGCAATTGTGCATGTTATTTAAGTTTATATTGTGTTATGTCATCATTTTCTCCATTAACTGCAGTAAGTTGCGCAAATCGCAATTAAATTTTGCGCGCTAGACACAACGGTCGATCGCAGCGCTGCTCTGGGGACGTCGTCGCAAGTGACACCGGTTCTCCCGTTCGGTTACTGCGCAGACCACACACTGCAGCCCCATTCAGGTACACCATAGTACTAGAACTAGAGAGGCTATTCTAACCTCCATATTAGAATTGTACCAGGTTCTGGACCATAGTACTAGAACTAGAGAGGCTATTCTAACCTCCATATTAGAATTGTACCAGGTTCTGGACAGCGAATGCAGAGCATTCGCTGTCTTTTTTTGTAGCCTGTGCCAGTCGTTCGCATAAATGCAACGAGCAACGCGAAACCCATTGACCAGCTCGTAACAGCCGCTCCCTATATACAGTGAAGAAAGTGACAGAACCGGAATCTTTACAGATAAAAATACATCGTAGAAAAAGAAACGGACAGAAAAAAAAATTGTGAGCAATACCACTCTGGGAAGAGTCATGCCCAGTGAAGTTGTTTAACAGGTGGCGCAGAAACTCTAACCATAGCCGATCCCACATACTGCAACTAAATTCGAAATGCCTGCAGTCGAGAAAGTCCATCTTGAATTTTGTGTATACTCGATTAAAGTTATCCATTTGAGTAGCATCGTACCGGTGTATTTTTGCCGCATTTTTTGTTTCGCGACTTGCGTCGTCTTGTGTGACTTGCCTCATGAACTTTGCGTTTCGTGCATGATGTCAATTGGTGTATGCCACCCATGTGTCCCCTTTGGTGAACCGGTGTTGAGTGGCAGCGCTTGCCCAATCTGTGTGCCACGTAGGTTTCATTGGTGCACAGGAAAAATACACGGAACGTTAGGCATATGTAGCCTCGCTGTAAAGTAATGAAAGCTATTTTATTGATATTGGGACGCTCCCCAAGAGAGTACAGAGGTGAACACACTTGTCTGGAACATTGGAACGGCGCGCCCCTGACCGCACAGATGACGTTTGCCGATTGCAGCTGGTTTGAAATAGCTCAAATTGTAGCTTGCATGACACCTTAGGATGATTGCTTAAGTGTGGGCTATCTCAAACTACTTGTCATCGATATACATGTCGCCGGAGCATGTTGGAACGTGCTGGTGGGTGCCGTTCCAGCGCTCTAGACAAGTGTGTTGACGCCTGTCCCAGCGAAACATTTTCAAACACATTGCTTATTTCGCAGCTCAGTTATCGTTACTCTACTCTTATGGAATAAAACAAATATAGGAAGGATCACTTCAAGGTCACTGCAACCTTTAAATTTATCATTGTCGCTTTGACAACGGATTGCGTGGCAGTGATGGCCTTATAACTATACGCATAGCCCATACCTTCTCGAAAAATAGCCGTATTTTAAATGCGGAGCATTTCTTAGTCGCACCTGCGGCGTCGGTGGCGCCGTCCACACCCCCACTGCGCATGCTCGGCTCGTCTTGTGCCGGCAGCAAGCCTCTCCTCTCCCTCCCTCCCTCTCCTCCTCCCTCCCTCCTCTCCCTCGAACGCGGGCGGTGTGTATATAAGCGGTGGAGCGCGCGTTCGGAATTCAGTCAAGGGCGTCTTTACTTGCCTTTCGCTTGACTTGACGCTTTTCTTGACTCGAGTAGATGCGATGGAAGCAACAGTACCTTCAATCGGCGTCCCACCACTCGTTGAAGGCAACGTTACCCCACCCTCCCCGTCGTCGGCGTCTACAACAGCAAGCAACGCAGAAGACAACGCTACGAAGAGACGAGCATACGACGCTGAACGCAAGCGTTGGAAGCGAGCTGCGGACCCGGAACTTCGTGCATGCTGGAGCCGTTCAAGTCGTACTTGGTGTGCGCATCGTGTAACAATTAAGCATTCCCAAACCATACCCAATTGCGCAACATTCACGCGATACCCCCACCACTCTGCGACGCATTTACTCGAGTTGCCCCCGTGGGAAGATGCGGGCGACTTTTTTTAAGAACCTAGCTCTGTGCATGTTCACGTGGTTGTAGGTACTGCAATGTTCCGACCCTTTTCTCCAGTGGCTCAGATGTTACATTGCAAAGTAGATGTGGAATAACACAAGTAATATTCTTGTCTAAGCAATATGTGAAAGACTGCCGTGTTAATTTTAAAATTTTGCTCTATGGAAAATGCAAAATCTTTTGCCTCCTCGTGACACTCGTGTTTCCTGTATGGATTGGTTGCACGGAAGCTACGCACCAACAAATCTGATGTAGAATTGATTCTTTTGAATACCATGCGCTTCACTTGATTGTTATCCCACCAGAATAAAAGGTATTTTATTTTATTCCCAACTTTAGAAAATAAGGCTTGCCACTCCCTCTCGCCGTACCCACATTGTAGCTGTAAAGTTTGTGTCTTTCTTTTTTTTTTTCTTTTACGCTCCCCATAACTCTCGACGATTTTCTTTACTCAACAACGTCACATTCGCTAAAGCTATAGCACCCACGAGACATCACTCGGAGTTGCTTATGCAGTTAAACCTCGTCATAACCAACACTGATATACCCAATTATCTGTTATAGCGAACTTAGTACGAACTTCGGTTCATTCATTCATGCATTCACAAAATTTTATTAGGAGTCGTGAAGCCCGGTCTTTTCAGACGCAGGCGGGCCGCGTCCACGTCGGCATCGTCAGCCCTTACGGCGCCACGATGGAGCCTTATGGCACCATCGTGGACCCTCTGGACAGCCTGTAGTTGATCTTGATAGGAACAGCTGGATATCATCTTCTGCGAGTGCATCCATTTTTCTTCGGAGTCGGCGAGAGTCGCGGGACAGCCCGCCAGCATGTGTCTGATTTCAATGATGTCATCGCACGCGTCACATTCTTATCTAATTTCACTTTCGGGGTGAATTTTATTTACAAAATACGGAGTGGCGTACGTCCCGGTTTGCAATAGTTGTTGTTGTCATCTCCTCATGGCACATACCCAACGGAGGGGATCGGCCGAGTAGTTGGTGAACTCTTCCTATATTTTCTGCATGATGTAACTCCTTGGTACGCTATTTGTATTTAATTATTGAATTGAAATGCCAATAATGAGTGATGAAAAATTTAATGCCCATGGAATTTATTAAGAGATTCTTTTAGTAGCAATGATATATTCCTGAACAGCAAGGAAAGCATCAATGTGGCTTACCCCAGGGTAGTGGCCCCAAAAAGAAAGAAGGATGGCTTCTGATAATTCCAGGCCCAACTTTCGAAGAGGTGGGGCTAGTATTCTTTTCCTGAATGTGTTGAACCGGCGACATGATATGAAAAGTAAATGTAGCGTGACTGCCTGAGCACTGTTCAACTTTACGTGTGGTTGTAGCCCACTGCCACACGAACTTCGATTAGTCACGCTTCATTTCAGTGACAGTGCTGCCACGATATCGGCTTTAAAGAAGATATATTTGGATCACAAGAGGCTCAAAACTCGCAAGGTAGCATAAAAAGCAAAATAATTATTGAAATACAGTTCACCACCACAATTTTTTTTTTAATTTGGTTGAGAATTGTGTTAAAATCCACCAGAGGAAGTGGAAGATCACATCCTTCTTCAAATATGTGTAAACTCAGGCCTGTTTTGTTAAACTCACTTTGTTCTGCTGTAATTTAGCCTTCTCATGTTCCGGTAAATTTAATTTGAAAAGCCACAAGGGGACAAATCAGGATTATCTCGTTCATAGTGGGTTTGAAACCTTGAATAAGGCGTTTTTGTATCTGGGATTTTCGTGCGAGCCAAATTCCCGATTAGTTACGGCAGGTCTCAGTTCTACTGTAACAAGGAATATCAGATATAACGAACTAATTCATGGCCCCCGATGCCACTTCGTTATAACGAGGTTCCACTGTATTTTATTTTCGGCCCCAAAACGTGGCTTTTAAGTACGTCATTTAGGTCCTCGCCATTAGAACATCGTAATAAATGCTTGACCTGATCATGTTCTGATCATAATAGACTGCCTAATTCGGGGTATATATCGTTTATTCCATGTTGCTGCAAGTCGGCAGAGCGGAAAGCTTTAGCGCCGACGCCACGACAGGGCTCCCGATAGAGGAGGAGGCGCGCGCTTGTTCTCTCCCCCCTTGCCCCCCCCTCCCCATCCCTCTATTTTTTTTCCTGTCCTTAATGCGCGGAAAGACGGCACGCGTCCAGCCGTACGTCACGCCTTCTCGCCTCCCCCTATATATGAAGGAAGAAGTTCCGTCCTTGCAACCAGTGCGCACCGAGAGTGGAGCGCGATAGCGTCGTAACGCACTTGAGAATTTATGCCGTGCCTGGTGTCGACGGCAGACGAATATGCTAGAGGCCCGTGTACTTAGACTGTAGTGCACGTTAAAGAAATTTAGGTGGTCGAAATGTCCTGAGCCCTCCCCTAGAAGTGTCTCGGAAATAATGCTTCGATTTTGGCACGTAAAACACTAGGAATTATTAATATTAATATTATTATTATTATTATTATTATTATTATTATTATTATTATTATTATTATTATTATTATTATTATTATTATTATTATTATTATTATTATTATTATTATTATTATTCTCATAGTGGGCACAGAATTATTGTTCTTGGGGATTTCAATGCACCTGGAATTGACTGGAGCACGCTTACCTTTTCTCATTACAATCATTTCATAGAGAAAAAGTGCAGCCTGCTCTTGGACTTTCTGGCGTTTAATTCCCTACTGCAACATAACTCAGTCGTCAATTCCAGTGGCAACGTCTTAGACCTGTGTGTGTCAAACAATCAACCCCTTGAAGTTTCCCGCTCCGACATCTCTCTTGTACGTCCGGACATATACCACCCACCACTTAACGTAAGATTATCCGCATCAGCCGAAACAACGAGTTCAGCAGTTACGTAAACAAATCTCCGAGATTTGCCTTCAAGCGAGGTGATTACACGGGCCTCTATCATCACTTGTCTACCGTTGAGTGGTCACAGGTTACTGACAAACCAAATCTTGATGAGCAGGTTGATCGGTTTACGGAGCTTGTGCTGAGCAGCATGCGTAATTTTATTCCCCAATACACACCTAAACAACGTAAATATCCCCACTGGTTCTCATCTGAACTCATCAGTGCACTGAAGCATAAAGATCACGCACACAGGAAATCTAAATGTTCTCCATCCAGCGAGTGGAAGGAAGAGTTCAGCTTCTTTCGAACTCTCTCTAAACGCCTATATAAACGGCATCATAGTTCGTATATTGAATTCTTAGAAAAAAGCGCCTCTGACAGGCCGGCTGAGTTTTGGAAATATGTACGTAAACGTTCTAGCAAAGCGGAGAGTCCTTCAGACTACTGTACTCAAATGGGGTAGAAGTGCATGCCGTCGCTGACTGTTTTGCCACGCATTTCCCATCCGTTTATGCACCAGGGGGGCTATTTTGTACGCGTTCTAGCATAGAACGGGGAGGAGGATCGAACAAAAGGACGAGAGGGAGCACACAGCCAATAGGCGAGCTCGGGAATTCAGGAATGTATTCTATGCATAAATAAATATACAATTATTTTAAATGAACATCAATATTCAGAGGCGTTGTCTTTCGCAGCTTGAAGTGGAAGAGCTCGGCGACTTTAACAATTAACTTGTGTTAATGTCTTGACATAGCGCCAGGGGGTGTCGCAGTTTCATAACCTCCTTGGTTTCATGAGACGTTCGGTAGTGGCGCTGGCGACCACGCTGTTTCATTTAGTGCTTCTAGTATTAGGTATTAGTGTACTTGTAAAATTCAAATGGCTCGACGATTGGAACCGTTATTCAGTTGTCGAAATGGCGCAGTACACGCACTTACTAGGTCCGCGCGTTCCTGACAATCAGAGAGAGTTGCTGCTCTCGTTTACGGAACAGCATCGAGAATTGGCCGTACGAGCTGGCGAGTTTACGCACGAATTTACGGCAGCGGACAGGCGTCGGCTGTGGGGCGAGCAGCCCGACGCGCTGAACAGCGAGGGCCCCGTCACCAAGTCCGCCTCTTCAGTCATGACCTCAAACGCATCTTCTACCTCGGGGCTTCGTTTCTGCGTGACTGCAGCAGCCACGCAGGCGACACGAAATGGCATGAACGAGATCGGAGACGCCATTTTCGCAAAATGTCAGCGCTGTAGAGAGATGCGTGGGTAGCCCACCCCTCCGCTTTCGTTTCGATCCAATCCAAGTCATTTGCGGAGACTGTTTTGTATCCGTTCTATCGATAGAACGGGGCTGGAGACTGTTCTAACACCTCCTCCCCGTTCTAAGCAAAACTTGTGGCTATTCTCACGTCTTGACCGTCAGTATAGCCTCGACCAATCCCGTGTGGCTTCCTCTCCTCCTTTTGTTCGATCCTCCTCCCCGTTCTATGCTAGAACGCGTACAAAATAGCCCCCCAGAGCACGCCTGTCTCGCACCCAGGCTGCTGGCGAGCCGAGCGGATACTCTCGCACCCAGACGCCGGGCTGACCGGGGCTGCCAAGGCGCGCGCGGGCTGCACCAAGTAAACAGGGCAAGCTGCATTTCTGAGGCCTTAAAGTGCGAAAAAGAACCGTTCACGCCGCTTGAGCGTATAAGAGCTTGTCTGGGCACTACTGCGTCGTCTTTGGTTGCCAAAATAAGCTGCGCAACAAGAGGATATTAGCGTTGTCTGCGACGATTACGACGCGCCACGGAAATAATGCCGGTGCGGTGTTTTCAGCTTCTCCGCGAGTGGATAACTGTGATTCAAGCAAAAAAACTAGGAGCCGAGTGAAAATGCGTGAGTAAGTACACTAACAGCGTGTATTCTGCAGTGTGATGCCCACCTATTTCATTTTGCGAACCTAATTTGCGTGACACGCAGCTGGGTTGAAGGCAGGCGTCAGCTTTGTGTGGGGGTGCACTTCGTACCTTTGAGCGTTTCCTTTGACGAAAATCTAGTGCAAGGTAGTGCTTTCAAGCACAAGCACTCAGCATGCTTTGCCGCTTTCAACGTAGTATTAAGCTTTAGTGCTTTTGATAGCATCCACGCCTTCGAGATTTCGTATTCAAAATGTAATAAATGGCACGGTGCTCCTCAACAGCTGTCCAGAATTTCGTGCTTTCATTTCAGTGTTTGATGTCCCCAAATTTATTTGGACACGAGGCATCCAGCTGCACATAATACATATATTGGCACGTAAGTAAACAGTACTCGCGCCAATGTCCTTTACGTCGCAGGCGTAGCTAACCGGCTTAACTAAGAGTAGCACAGTTTCGCTTGTAAAGCGCCATCGTTACAAGAATAAAATAGCGCAGGTAGCTTCCAAAAGGAATCGCTGAACGATACTTCAGGTTATACTCTCTGATAGCACGCTTTTGTGAGCAAAACGCATTATTGTAAGAGCGCCCGTGAAACAAAAATTACGTTCCGCGAAACTACCCGTAAAGCGTACTCTAATTATTACGCGATGCATGCTGAAATGATGAGCTTTCACAAAACTTTGTGCGCAACTTGTCATATGGGGCAACAAAACATCGTTTCACTCCTTCGCGAGCTGCACTGCAATTACGATTCACGCGGACTACAGCGAGAACGTTTTTTTTACAAATGTAACAGCGTACGTATCTGACGAGGTTGCTTCCGCAACCCACTCAGCACGTACTGTATACATTGTGGACTTGCATGAGGAAGATGTTCTTGATGTTCCAATAAAATCAGCGAAAATGTCCAGGCTAGAAAAGACGTGAAACACGCTCTCCGACGGGCTGAGTTTCGGAAGTTTCACGTTTGCTCTGTGTAGCGTCTGCTGGCGTGGCAGCCCGCGCGTGTTGTTTCGTCGCGTGTGCGATAGATGGCGCGACGCGCGATGCAAATATGGCGATGCGCATGGAATTCGCTGTGTTCTGGTCTATAAGGCCTCAGACTCTAGCACTGATATCAGACAACAGCCCAAGGCGGTTAGCTCATCCAGTGCTTTGTCGCTGGATGAAAATCTTATCTGCGAATGCATTAAGCGCTTAAAACCATCCTTATCATGTGGGCCAGATGGCATCCCCTCCGCCATGCTAAAAGCTTATGGTAGTATATTTGTGTACTGACTACGATATTTAATAACTGCCTGGACACTTCCACATTTCCTAGCATGTGGAAAACTGCTCCTGTTTTCCCAGTATTTAAGTCGGGCTCTAAGACAGATGTTTCTAATTATCGCCCGATTTCTCTACTATGTGCCACATCAAAGATCTTCGAACTGGCTCTTCACAAAATATTGTCTTTTAGTGTGAAAAACTCATTGATTCCAAATCAACATGGTTTTCTTGCTGGCCGCTCAACTACCACAAATCGTGCTAGTTTCATGACGCAGATCTCCACACCTATTTCTCAGAGAGGACAGGTTGACGTAATCTACTGTGACCTGAGCAAGGCTTTTGACGTAGTCAGCCACGCACTGAATATGGTTAAACTTGCGAACTTTGACGTTGACTTGTTGATTCTGAATCCCTTGCACAGCTATCTGCTCAATAGATCTTGTTATGTTGCCGTAAATGGCCAAACCTCTTTGTATAAAGTGACTAGTGGGGTCCCTCAAGGGTCGGTATTAGGCCCCCTCCTATTTTTAATTTATGTTAATGATGTTTCTTTTGCCATTCGTAATTCTTCTTTCCTCTTGTATGCCGATGACATCAAGATATATAAGGAAATTCATTCAGTTAACGACTGTCGCTTGCTGCAGTCAGATTTGTGTTCTTTTTCCGAATGGTGCAACGGCAATAACCTTTCTCTGAGTACCTCAAAGACAAAATTCATGTCTATCACTCGCAAAACATCTAGCGTGTCATTTCAATACTCTGTCAATTCTGTGCCGTTATGCAAGGTTTATGAAATCAGTGATCTCGGTGTTGTTGTTGACAGCGCGTTAAACTTTTCTTCTCATGTTAAGCGTGCTGCTATGCGGGGCCTTCGTTCTCTCGGATGTGTTTGTAGAATATCTCGAGAATTCAGGTCTCCCATGGCCCTACACAAATTGTACACGGCAATATGTCTTCCGCAACTTGAGTATGCGTCCGTGATATGGAATGACATTGCTCAATCCAGAGGTAACACCATTGAACGAGTCGAGAAAAAAAATCCTCAGCATATATAACCATCGCTTTGCTAAAAATGACTCTGGATCTCGTTCAAATACTGCTGAATCATTATCACTGTCATCACTTCACTGCCGACGAAATCGTTCTGATCTCTTATTTCTTTACAAGCTAGTCCACGGTATCATATCCTGCCCTCGGGGACAACATCCCATTTCTTTTGTTGCCATAATTGCATACTTGCGCGAAATTCGCATATCCGAGCCGTGAGATGTTGCATAGTAGACGCTATTGGTATTGTTGGATGCACGAAGGTGCTGTCTCATTCTGTTAACCAAAGTTGCATTGACAATTAGTGATCAACGCCTGTGATGCGCGTCTTGTACACTACATGAAACTCGTCCTGTTCTCAGAAAGTTAATTTTTCGCGCTTGTCTCTGTCATGAACTACAAGAACCTCGAAAGTTCTGCATCCTGCGGCCTGAGGGTGCCCGAACGGTAGCTCATGTGACACTTTATTACTGATAGAATATCGTTTCGCGTAATCCCATGGCAAATTCTGATCATTTCATTGCACCAAGCACATGATACCAAATTACTCATATAGGATTATTGACAAAATGCATGAAGGTTGTACCATGTATTAAAATGGGCTTATCATGGGAATAGGCACTTCGGTACAATTCAAATTATTTCTAATCAAGTTCGGAAACTGCTAGCGAACAATCGGGGAACGTTTTTTACGCGCTCCAACCGCTTCTACAAAGCATCACGTGAGCATGCGAGTAGTAATCAGTTCGGAATTAAAACGACAGTTCACGTGCATATTTCTTTTTACAGCGAGATTATATATGGCTAGACGAAACGAAAATTAGCTCGTCGTATGTATACGCAAAAGCTCCTAACGCGTAGGTGTCACAGAATGTGGGCAAGTCCCACTATGCGCCACTGGCCCACTAAAAATGAACACAACACACGGACGGCAAACGACAATAAAGATATTGCAGATTGTACGAGCGAAAAACAGCAGAAATAGACGTAAAGAAGTTGACAGGAGAGAGGCTCAACTTACAACTGCAGTTTATTGGAAATTTTTCTCACACGAGAGCACGGAATCGCGCCTGTGCAACCACCTGATCACAAGAAAGACAAGGCTAACAGGAAGGTTACTTCCTGTTCTACAATATGTTACACCAACTGCAATAATCTACAATATGTTGCACCAAATGGCTCAGCACACCGCCTTATTGGACAATAAAGATTTCTTGACGGACATAACCTATATTGGAGGAAGGCTTTAACGAACCGTCTGGATTAACCCAGTGATAAACGTCGTGGCCCACACGTTTCAGTTCCTCTGGTGAACCATCTGTACGAAGTTCTTAGGCGCTGATTTTTTTATAAAGCCAATCTTCCTCCCAGTAGAAACAATGGCACAGGCTTCTGACTCCGCGTGAGACGCGTATAGCCTTAAAACTAGCCTGCAACAAGCGTGAAGCACATAGTGCGCAATCCAGGCTCCGGAGAGTAAAGAAGCAAAAAAAAAAAATTCAGGGAGAAAGAGGAAGTCATGTTGGTGACGTAAAAGTCACGTGGGTCATTGGCTGCGAGATGTATCAAAACGTGGAATGCCGGTTTCTTATAAACAGGCAGGAAGTACAGCACTGCTTTTCGGAGCGCAGACGTAATAAAGACGAGTCTATGATCTGGTACAGCAGGCACGCCGACAACGCATTCAGGTTGCTTACTTTATGAGTTCTTTCTTTTCTGTTCTTTTTTTTTTTGGTACGGCCAACAAGCGCCTTGAAACACAGTTCGCCTAGATGTAACAAAAGCTGCACGCTACAAGCCTTAACTCGGTGGGAAAAAAATCGTGACTTCTTTGAGCTGCTTCGACTTTCTCTACGTGAGAGTTAAGCGCATTCTTCGGTTTAGGCGCCCTTTCATTAATGCATTTCACTTTACCTTTTTTTGCCTTTCTTTTTGTCCTCTTAACGTTTGAAGCTCGCTCTTGTAGAGGTCTAAAATTTGGTACTCCGTTTATGGGTCAGCTCCCGTGGCCAGTAAACGGCGCCGGCGTCGTGCCCTTGTTGAGGCAGTATAGCTATCATCTGAAAAATACCTGTGTTTTCCGGGAAATGCTAAATTGTAATATTCACAGATACGAAGTTATGACAAAGCATCAATGATAAAGTAGAGAGAAAGAGAACATTTATTAATAAAAAAAAATAGTGGTTCATTGCGGATGCCAGAGAATGATGCAAAAATGAAACTTTTGTGGCGACTCCACCTTGATGCTGTCGACCAGTTTGACGGGATGTGGCCTAATCAATCTTTGTAGCGTCTGGCATGGCATGTTTAATATTTGTATTCGTAAATATGAACCGCCTTTTATTCTAGTAGAGTCAACACGTCAACGTGCTTTATGATTGGGTTAAGAAACTTTTTCGCATAAAACGTACCGTGCGAGGACATGATTAGCATTTATGCCCTTCCCCGCTCCTCTTGTCCTCCTCCCTGTCACTCCACAGAGGCCTCAGGCCATCCTGTGCGACTGGAGACTCATGACCAGTCTTGGGCAGTAACTAGTTACTAGTAACGCTTTACCGGTAACTAGCTACTTTTTTCAGTGACTTGTAACTGTAACTAGTTACTTTTAAGTTAGAGGAACTTGTAACTGTAACACTGTTACTTTTTTACATGGTAACTGTAACGGGAAACACCGTTACATTTACTTCAGTTTTTGCAAAAAAATTATGCAACTGCAACACTCGTTAAATCCTGACTTCAAACGCTTTCCACTTTTTCGAACTTCCTTCTTTATCATATGCTGTATACATCTTTGAACCTTCCCCAATAGAGCTCCCCTCGCCGTTTAGGAGAGGAGATCGCTAAGAGGACTATCTTCCCTGCAGAAGGCCGAGGTCGGAGGTTGGAATTTCGTAAATCCGTCATATCGTAAGTCAATCATGTTGCAACTGAACAGCTAGCTACGCCCTATTTTTTTGTTTTTTTTAAATATAATTTTTGTCACTTCTGCTTGTAGCTTTGTTCTTGGTGTACCAGTGGTGCATTAGGACGCCTATCTTATAGTTTCCTTCGTCCGTGGCTCCGGGCTAATCCTGTTTGGCAGGCGGCTAGAAAGCTGCAGTGCGCGAAACGGCTGGGAGCCAGCAATACCGTGCAACAAACGAAGCAATTTTTTAAAATCTCTGTGGAACTGATTCTAAATTACTGCGACATAACACAGCAATTAATAACAATATGACATAGACGTTTCGCCTCCTATGCAGGTGGCATCCTCAGGCTGTTGCAAGCCCACGCGTGGTGGCGAATGAACCACCATTCCAGGAGTGTTCTTCCCCCCCCCCCCCCTACCTTCGTTCACGAGCCAGAGTCGTCCCATTGTTTAAGTTAAAACTACGCGCTGTTGTCCAGCAACGCTTTGCATGGGTTGCTTTAGCAACATCGCGTTTTTCCTGCCTGTTTTGATGTAAGTCACGCCGTAATCCCCACATTGTACATTTAGACGACCCCGCTCTGATTGACTCTGATCGTCCGCACGTGTATGGTCTTCGGGTTTTGCGCGAACCCATGTCTCAAGATATAACGGGGCCTAAAAACGGTTTGTATGCCCAGCGGACGCAAAGCTCTCCGAACAGGGTCTGATACACCTTGAACATGGGGAATAGGCACAATAGACGTCGTCTTCGCTCGTGACGCGCTCCCTGTTCCTCTTCGCGTGCATTTATGGGTATCGTTAGTAAACGTCGTAGGATACTGCTGTCGTTCCAAATCATCAACCACGCTTTCCAGTTCTAATATCCAAGGGCAGAATCAGGCGTACACAAGGATTGCTTGTGCTCGGCTCCCTTTTTATATGTTTCCTTCGTTTAGGGTTTTACCACGTGCAATATTGACTACCCGCACGCCTTCGCACATTTTGATTAAATAAATAATATAGTTTGTTTTGTGATCTATTACCTATTTTATGCAGTAACGGAAAAGTAAATACGTTATTTTTCGCAATAACTCTAACTGTAACAGGATACTTTTGGGAACTCTGTAACTGTAACCGTAACAGAGTTACATTTACAGCGAAAGCTGTTATGAGATCCCAACAAGGGCCGTTTTTGGCACCGTAGTTGTTCGCCGCCGCCGCCGCCTGTGTACGTAACTAGTATCGCTCGAAATAAGAAAAAGAAAACGAATTAAGAAAAATTTACAGGATGGAACGAGGTCCGAACCTGGGCCCTCTGCGTGGGAGCCCAGTATTCTACCTCAGAGCCGGTGCTTGACCCTGCTTTGCAAAAAGACCCTATACAGCCTTCATGTCGGGAAGGAACCACATTAACATGTAATGTAGCGTGGTAGAAGAGTAAAGCAACAACCAAGCGTCACACAACGCGAATTCTGTAACCAGGCGTCACACAATGCGAACTGCGCAACGAGTGGGTTCTTCAATGCTTTGAACCCATTACAAAGGGCTCTCTGCCATAATTCTTCATCGTCATCAGCCACAGCATCAACAAAGTGCACATAATGCCTTACAGGTGTTCAGAATGTACCACAGTTCTCCGCAAAATGACGAAAAATTGCATAGGGGCTGCTTCCATACTTCACAAAAGTTATGATGATTTATAGCGTAGTGGTTTCCTCGCAAGTGCACTTCTATTGGTTGCCAAGGAAGCCCGTAAGGCTCCCATGATTCATTTCCTCAGGGTCTCAGTAAAGTTATTTCCCTTTCTCTCTCTCTCTCTTTCTCACGTTAACCTATGTTACATAGCGTGGTGGGAGAGTAAAATAATGTTCGGGCATTGCACGATGCGAATTACGTAACTAGTGGGTGCTTTAAAGCTTCCAATCCATTACAAATGGCTCAGTCATAATTCTTCATCTTCATCAGCCGACGCATCAAGAAACTGCACGTAATGCCTTACAGATGGCACGTCGCTTCTCCGCAGAATGACGAGTAATGTCGTGGTGGGTGCTCCCAAACTTCACAAAAATTATTATTTGTGGCGTAGTGGGTACCTTGCTAGTGTACTTGCATTAGTAGCCGCAAGAGAGTTAATAACGGGCTCTCGAAATGCCGCTCTTCGAGCTTTCGCTGTGACTGTGCTGCGCTTTCCGCGCAGGCCTGGCGTTTTTTTTTTTTTTGGCTTAGGTAACTCTAACTGTAACACTGTTGCTTTTTACTGTTAACGTGCCCATGACTGCTCATGGCCCACTAAAACTAACAGACAACGAAGCAAAGGAAGGTATAGGAGGCATTATTCATAGTCTTCTAACTGTAATGTAATACTTATGTCATAAATGTAAAGACATTAAAGCGCAAAAAAAGATAACTTTGCTGCCAGTATGGACCAAACATACATCTTTCAGATAACACGTCCGATGCTCCACCAATTGAGCTACGGCGGCGGTCGTCATCGCGTCCACTTTATTGGGTATTTCTGCGCATGTAAACCTCGGAATGTTAGTCAGTGCCGCTCATAGCCGTGACGGCTAGTGTGAAACACTCTTTTTTGCCAGCTGGTGCCACATGGCACCTGATGTTTTTGCGAGCTGGCAGCTGACGAATAAACCGCCGCATACTGCATGAAGGCATCAAGTGTGCCGGAACAAGACCCTCGCTCTGAATGGACGAAAGTGGAGGAATGGGTCAGAGGATCAAGCCCATGATCCATTCCCTCACTTTCGAAGATTCACGCAGTCATTCGTAACTTTGCTTCGCAACAATCCACCCAGTGCAATAACCACCAGCGCATCTACCATTTATTGAACAGAATTTCTTCCCGCAGTGAGAAATTTCCAATTATTCCCATTTATAATTATCGTGTAAACTCGAGCTGTCATACGCCTTTACCGTGCGTTATCCGAATGCTATAGTATTGCGCTTTATATAAGAGTCAGTAATCCAGGATTTAAAGCATATATTACAAATATTCTTTTGCATCCTGCTTCGCTAATGTAGGTTATTGGTCGGTTACCGAGGAGAATAAGTTGAACGACTTTATCAGCGCACACAATAGCTCACGAATCGGTCAAACAACTACAAATCGTTCTAAACGAATTTATTCATAACGTAAACAAATGTGCGTGGAACTGCGCTGCCGTGTAATTGATCCACACAAAGCTGAGGACCTCCTTTGTACTATCGCGCTCAGTATGAGCTACATCACGCGAGCGCGTGGCCGAGTGCTCTGCAGGGTTGTACAGTGGCACCGATTATGGCATATTTTGACGTTATCGGGAGAGCGTTTGGCTGTCCCTGCGAGCGTGCATCGCCTCCACTTGCTTTCACCCTCGCCCTCGTTTAGCCCTGCGGTGATATCAGCTTCGAAAAAGATAACTTCGAGGATGAAAGCAAGCAAGTGGGGGTGATGCGCGATCTCAGGGACAGCCAAACCCTCTCCCGATAACGTCAAAATATGCCATGATCGGCGCCACTGTACAACCTTGCATAGCGCTTGGCCACGCGCTCGCGTGATGTAGCTCATACTGAGCGCGATAGTACAGCTTTTCCGCCATCCGATGCAGACATAGTTCATTTAATATGCGCTCTGGTACCACTCTTTGGCTTGGCTGACGTTGGTCTGAAATAAAGAGCGTATAGGGTCAAGTTCAACGCGATACGCCAGGAAAGTAATCACGCATCGAATGGCGCTGCTGCGGGCCGTAGGGGTGTTGTATGCGTGCCAAGAGCTAATCACAGCTGTAGGTAAAGGGAAGCATGAGAACACGAGGAAGGACTGTTCGCTTAGTAGGTGAGGCTCCGGCGCTTCCTCAAGTAGACCGATGGCGTGGGAAAAAAACTGCGCTTTATAAAAGATCCTGCATATAATGCAGACGTGCCCGTTCATTCATTCATTCATTCATTCATTCATTCATTCATTCATTCATTCATTCATTCATTCATTCATTCATTCATTCATTCATTCATTCATTCATATATTATAGCATCGTAAGCATTAGGAACGAAGATGCCGATTTCTCCTAAATCTTAAGTTGGTGAGTGAAAGGAAGGGTGGCTTGAGCATAATACACAGGGCAATATAATGTGTTGATAAAGTGCATGCGGCCGAATTCGCAGAGCCATTCTTCCGCACTTGATTGCGCAGCCATCTCGTATGAAGAATGTCAGGATTAGAGAAATTTTCTCTTACGTTCAATTAATTCTAGCGTATGAGGTTTTTCTGAAAATGCGGCCTGTTTTCCTTTTAATTTTGCTGTTCTGTTTATTTATGTTTCTTTTCCTGTCTTTGCCAAGGTCGTGATTTGCTGACCTTGTTCATAAAGCGTTCTCGAAAATATTCGGAGAAGTGATGAAATGCAGAGAATAAAACAAGCCGCATGCAATTTTAATATTATCTTTGTGCTAGAGTGTGTCTCGGCATGTCGTCCTGTTAATAGGCGACGGCGCACATTAGCATGCATACACCGGGTATGGCCAGATTATTCAGTATGTCACGTCCCCGTCTAGACCCGAGGATTCTCTTTGCGTGAGCCATTCTTCATGCGGCTGACAGTGTCAACGCTTTAGAAAGACTTATTGGGCGTGAGTTAAAAAACGAACACATGAGCACGCGAGAAAACAAAGAAGGAAGTGTAACGAATTGATTTCGAACACCTCTCTGCTCCATAATGCGCCTCCGAAGCACCATACACGAGCGCTTTTTTTTCTGTCTTGTTTACGTCTTTTCAAATTGTCTCCGCTGCAGTTGCACTCTTGGAACGTCATTTACTCCGCAGCCCTATGCCGACTACTCCATGGTTTGATAGATGAACGTAGAAAAGCCGCCTAAATGGTGCACACTGACAGCCACCTTTATAAACACGGGCAATAATCACCAGTAATTATATGAGGAAGGGAACTCGCCCACTGTCAGCAATGTCTTTACGTTAGCGCCAGCTTTCACTTCTACAGCTCAACAGACGAACACTCGTCCTGCTTTTACCAAGTGGCAAGTTAGTTTTGAATGTCATTCAGACAGGTTACGCTGTTTACATGGCTTGGAAAAATCCTTCATACACTTCACTATCGACGAAGAAGATAGTGCCATTGAAACTGATTCCTCAGCAAATATGTGCATTCGTTCGAAACTTAATCCAGGTGTATTGCGCGGAAGATTTCAGCGCACAGCAACAGAAGAAGAAAATGGTGATTGAAGCTGATTCTTCAGCAGATATGTGTATTCTTTCGAAACCTTGTCCAGGTGTATTGTTCGGAAGTTTTCAACGCACAGCAACAGATGAAGAAAATGGTGATTGAAATCGATTCTTCAGCAAATATAGGTATTCTTTCGAAACCTTCTCTAGGGGTATTCTTCGAAAGTTTTCAGCGCACAGCCACAGGCCACGGCGGGTTCAGGCACGGCTTTTGGAAACTCGGCGCTGAAGTTCTTGAGCACTTCATTGATGTCCTATAGAAGCCAAAAGGCGATAGAGGCCCACTTCGCGAACGCTGCCGGTAAGCTACCGCTATGGCGAAGCTGGCGCATAGTAATCCTCTTTGGGGCACCGCGCCGCTTTGCTTTCTACTTGCTACTGTTTACGTGCTTCCAAATAATGCCCTCTGGTTTCCTCGTAGCCTTCGATGCGTAGAACGCAGCCTATCTGGTCACACGGAATGCGCCAAGGTTAAGGCTAAGTAAACACGACTATCTCGACGATTAAGGAAGTGACAAAGGCACTGTTCCTCTTCCTGCTTCACAGACAAAAAAAGAGAGAAGGCAAGTCCCGCTGTGAAGAAAGCTGTTCTCGTGAGAAGAAGAAACCACTTGGTAAACACTGATTGTGAATGGCTCGACGAGGATAACCATTATTTCCGATGAACATTGAACAGATGATGATGTGAATAGTTGAGCACAGCCTGCCCCTATCTCATAGTAGATCTTTAACTGCGCTATCTCATAAAAGGAATTTAAAATGAAAGACGTTTAGACTCCCGTACGGGGGCCTTGTTCACAATGACGCGATGGAGGAAGGGTTGGCGTTTAAGCACGTGCAAATAGATGGCGCAAACAGCGTGCATAAGCAGAGGCAAGGGTGCCGTCATTGAGGTTCAGCGTGGTATCAGTGCTTTGGATTAGTAATGATTCGAGATGAAGTCGCGAAGTTAGATTTCTTTCAGTAGCTAGCACATGAGCACTGCCCCAGTCAATAACGCGTCCCTTTGAAATAGAATGTTCGGCAAGAGCACTAGAAACACTTTCTCTTTTTTCACATCATAACTGCGTTCTTTCAGACGCCTTTGGAAATCACCAGTCTGGCCAATGTACGCGTGATTACAGTCTGCACACGGAATACTGTACACAACAACAGGGAACCTGTCTTTCGGAAGTTTGACCTTCACGTTTATGAGCGCATTTTTTTAGTTTCTTTCACAGGCACTTGGACTCGTGTACTACATCAAAGGAACGAAGCACGCGTGCTAAGGCCTCACTGGTCTCGGCAGCATATGTTATCGCGGCACGTTTACGATGAGCAGACATGAAAGAAGCACGAATAGGCGGGCGGGATAATTGGCGCTGCACTGAATTCACGAAAGAAGCAGGGTAGCCGTTGGTTGAAAGCTACTCACGAACTAATTCTAAGCCTCTTTCCAAGTCTATTGGAGAGCTACATGTCTGTTGCGGACGTTCAACGAGTGAAGAGAGGACGGAGCATTTGTGGCAAGCGGGGTGAATCGAACCGAAGTTGAGGTTGAGTCCTGTATGCGTATCCTTTCGAAACACGCTGAAACGAAGTCCTGTCCCTTCACGTTGCACCATGACATCGAGGAAAGGAATGTGATGATCCTTGTCCAATTCAACTGTGAATCTTACAGCCGGTTCAGTTGAGTTCAGGTGCGACGAAAACGCATCCAGTGCATTCTTCTTTACAACGGAGAAGCAGTCGTCTACATATCGAAGAACAATTCTTTGTTGAGGCATGAAAGTTACTGTGGCCCGGTATTCGACTGCTTCTATCGTTAAGCTTGGAGCGGTGGCTGAAAGGGAGGCACCCATAGGAGCTCCTTGAAGATGCTTGTAGAAGCAGTCCTGGAAAACGAAATAAGCATTTTCCATGGCAGAACTGCAGGAGCTTGCGCAAGTCCCCAACCTCAAACGGTGTGCTCTCGGGCAGCGAGTCGTCCTTGGTGGGCATTAGAGCACAACAGTGAGGTCAATTAAATCACACGTAAATAAGGGCGTCACGTCAAACGACACCACAGTGTCTTCGTCGTCCAGCTTGATATGGCGTACTTTGTTAATGGAGTCGGACGAATCCCGTAGGTGTGTCCGACCGCATCCCACAAGTGGCGATAGGACACAGTGCAAGTACTTCGAAAGGGAAGCGAAGGCCGTCTGCAATCTACAATTGGCGGCATTGGTACGTCAGGCTTGTGTATCTTGGGCAGTCCGTAGAGAGCCGGAGCGGAGCCATTGTGGTAGCGAAGACAGTAGTAGAAATGCTTATGCCTCGGAGGGACGAAATGAAACGCTTCTCTGAGTAACTTTTGCAAACCTTTCTGTATTTTGCTGGTTGGGTCCTTGTCAAGGCGACACTAGGTGCTTTCGCCTTGCAGCAAAGACAACATCCTGTTCACCTAGTCACTGCGGTCCAGAAGCAGTGTGGCGTTGCCTTTATCAGCTGGGAGGATGACTAGATCATTGTTACCTCGAACCTTTGAATCGCCCTGCGCTGTTCTGGAGTCAGAGGTGACACGAATCGCCTATAGGACGGAATTTGGACACCATACCCACGGCTCGCGTCCGGGTTCTTCGTGGCGTGAAGGCTCTACCTGCATTACGGCGTTTTCCACTGTGTAGACCGAATGTTTGGCGTCCGTTGCTGGTCCCGCATTCAAGTTGTGACCAAGCTTAAGAGACAGCTCAGAAGTGCTCGTAGTGTAGGAAGAGAGGTTGTGCACAGTGGTAGTAGGTGCCTTCCCGGTCGACGTCGTGTGCGAATGACGAAGGCGGTCACGCTTGTTCTCGTGAGTGATTTCGCCTCGTTGGGACTGTCGCGCAGCCTGGTAGTTCGCGTGAAGGAAGATACTGGTGCATTCGTCGGCGTACCGGTACTCCTAATGACGACGAAAAAAGGAAGCTTAGTCCTCCTACATTTTCTCAACACTCGAGTATCCTGGCCTGAACAAGTGAGCGTTGAGCCTTGGCAACAACACTTAGGCCGGAACTCGACAGGTCGGGTCAGCCGAGGTGAAGGGAACGAGGGATGAAATCACGGATCTTGCAAGACAAGTTGAAGTGCAGATGAATATTGAAGACGGATGATCAGGGAAACGTAGCGGCGAATTTCGGTCACGAAACTTGGCCATACAGCTTGGCAAAGTTGTATGGCCAAGTTGTCAAACTTGGCCATATCAAGGGTTTGACAACTTGGCCGTCAACTTGGCCAAATCAAGGGTTTGATGAAAACTCGTCTGGTCGGGAGTGCTCATAGTCAAAAGTAAAAGGAATACGCCAACCAAATACGAAAAGAACTTTAAAACGGAAACGTGAAGGACAAGCTTCCGAAAAACAGGTTCCCTGGTGTTGCGTACGGTATTTCGTGTGCAGACTGTAAACACGCGTACATTGGCGGGACTGCGGCGGCTGCATTTTCGATGGAGGCGAAAATGTTTGAGGCCCATGTACTTACATTTAGGAACACGTTAAAGAATCCCAGGTGGTCCAAATTTCCGGAGCCCTCCACTACGGCGTTCCTCATAATCATATCGTGGTTTTGGGCCGTTAAACCCCAAATATTATTACTGTTATTATTTGCGAGACTGGTGGTTTTCAAAGGTGTCTGAAAAAACACACTTAATTATGATGTGAAAAAAAATCACAGCATATCCACGGAGTGAATGATGATGAGTGGGCGAAGCTGCGGAGGTTCATCGGTAAACCGTGAATCTTCCGTGAATTCTGCCCAGTACATCATCACCGACGTGAGATCGGGCGCGTTTATACTAAAGGTTCGATGAGTTATGACGACTTGCAGCTCACTTTAATTTTACATGTACGCTGTGAATTTTCATTGTTTAGAAAACCATTGCTTTAGAAAACATCTGGCGTCTTTCGTTAAGCAGCTGGCGTCTTTTCGTTTTGCTTTAGAAACATCTGGCGTTCTTTCGTTTTGCTTTTACAAAACATCTGGCGTCTTTCGTTGGTTTATTTCATCAATCAACGGCGTTTTGAACAAAATTTTTATTGTTTAATCACGCACAGGAGAAATCTCACCAGGCACCTTGGAGGTAAACAATGGCTGCTAATGGGAATGAGAGACAGAAGAAGTCGGCTTTTAGCTAACACTTACACTTCTACTTCTACTAACGTTTCCTACTGGAACATGCCAATGGCTGCTAATGGGGAATGAGAGACAGAAGAATTCGGCTTTTAGTTAACGCGCACGCTGCGAATTTTTCATTGTTCAACAACGCACAGGAAAAATCTCCCACCGGCACCACCTTGGAGGTCAAAGCGTAAGACTGGTTACGCACTACGACTACTACTACGAGGGACGAACGGGTGCCGCCTTAAGGAGCTTCGCCCCTAAAAAAAGCGAAGGTACCTTCCTAGTGCTCTTGCCGAACATTCTGTTTCAAAAGGACACGATACTGACTGGGGCAGTGCGCATGTGCAAGCTATCGAAAGAAATCTAACTTCGCGACTTCATCCCTTAGCATTACTAATCCAAACTACTGATACCACGCTGAACCGCAATGAGGGCTCCCTTCCTTCTGTTTATGCACGCTGTTTCCCGCCATCTATTGCGCGTAATTAATCGCCGCCCCTTCCTCCATCGCGTTCTTTTCGTTCTTTTCGTATTTAGTCGGCGTATTCCTTTTTCCTTTGACCAAAGAACAATTCAGCACAAACGCCGATTATCAAAGGGCACACAGCGGCTTAGAAGAGAGGGGACACAAAATTTATCTGTGGATGCACAGGTATGGTAGCGCCACCCGTAAATTCGGCCGGCGCGGGGTTCTGGACGATAGAGAATTCTTTAAGCATTTTATTTTCGTTATGTAAGCCAACCGAAGGGTGACTCTCGCATGCGCTGCCTCTACTACGCCTCACCTATGAGACCAGGCGCGTAGCCAGAAACTTTTTTCGGGGGTAGTTCAACCATACTTTATGTATGTTCGTGCGTGCGTTTGTATGTGTGCGTGTGTATATGCAAGCAAAACTGAAAAAAAAATTGTTCTTGGGGGGGGGGGGGTTCGACCCCGCCCCCCCCCCCCCCCCCTTGGCTACGCCCCTGTATGAGACGCGTTTCGTCATTCTTGTGTCTATATTACACTGCGTAATCTTCGGATTTTGGCGAGGATTTGCGCCCTCGACGATGCACATGGAAGGATTCGACGGTGAGCCTCCGGCTAACGACCTCTTATGCTGCATTAGTCCTGATTAACGCAGCGGCCCGTATGACCATGAGACGCAGCTTGATCAGCGTCTTTTTTTTTTAACATGAGCAGTTTTGTTTTAGGAAACCATGATTTTGGAGAGGCACCAACGTACAATAAAACCTGTGTGAACAATAAAACCGGTGGTGAAGTGGTTATGTTACTAGACTGCTGGCCCGAAGTTCGCGGGACCGAATCCCGGCCGCGGCGGCCGCATTTTCGATGGTGGCAGAGATGCTTGAGGCCCTTAGATTTAGGTGCACGTTAAAGATCCCCAGGTGGTCGAAATTTCCGGAGCTCTCCACTACGGTATCCCTCATAATCAGATCGTGGTTCTGGGACGTAAAACCTCAACAATTATTATAAGGTACAATAAAAATGTGAATCAAGCCTATTCGCTTTCCATGGGGTACATTTTAGGCAAATTATGGAAACTGAATGCCACATTTTTTATTACTGTAAATTGTCTGGTCCGTCGTCGCACACTGCCTTACTGGTTCCTAGCATTTCTATAGCGACTATGCGTCATGTCGTATATGTTTGAAGCCTGTTTTCCCAATTGCATACACTATACAGTTCACCCGCGCTTTCGCAGCAGTGAGCAGCCAGATACATCCACAACCAATTACCGCGAACAATCGCGCCATATTCAAGAAATAAGCCACAGACGTTTTCTATACGGTACCTGTAGAGCCCAAATGAGCGAAATCACCTGAAGGTTGTCGTTCTTCGAAGACATATACCGCTTCCCCAGTGCGATATGAAAACGCATCCATCTAAAGAAGTCCATGGTCTGAAGTCCATGATCTAGCAAAGTCAGAGTAATAAACACTTATATGAGTACATTTTACCTGTTGCAGCACTGCGGGAATCAGTTACAAGGCATTTCTTAATTTTATTCGGAGTAAAAATCACACACAAGACGTGTGGACCTAGTGCTGCTAAAATGCGAGGTATGTGGAAAGGAAAGTAGAGATGTTAAGATAGGAATGTTGGGGTTTTACTTGCGTGAACCACAACACGATTATGATTATGAAGCAGGTTGTAGTGGGACGCTCAGTAATAATCTTGACCACCTGGTTTACGTGGGGCTATCTACCTTCACAAAAACATGGGTGTTTCTCGATTTCGGCTTTATCGGCATACGCAGCTCGAACCCGCGCTTTCGTGCTTACCTGCACAACACCAAATGTGCTAAGGTAGAGTACCATGGGAGCTTGTAGTTCGGGCTTAAAATGACCCGGCTTGCTACGCTGCAGAGGGTAAAGGTGAGGATGGAATAGAAAAATGAAATGTACTGGTAAAAGGAGAATAGAATGCTTGACGAGCGCGTGTGAGCCCCAAAACAATTTTGTTCAGAGCCCGTTTTATCAAACAAACACTACAGTTCCTCCAGATCTCTGTGATTAGGGTAATGGCGTGGCCGTGTTCCAGCACACATAGTGTCTGTATACGCGCAAGGTGTGCGGTCCTATCACGCTAACGTGGAGGAGAGCTCTTGTCTCACTGTATACAGCGGCGTCCACGTCTGCGTAGAGCGCGCGAGCAGTCCGCCTTGCCCTGCGGGGCGACACAGTGCGGCAGTTGTGGGGTCTGATGTGGTGTGCCCAAGAGCATGCGCGGCCTAGTAAGTGTAGAGACCCGCGCACGTTGCATTAAACCGGAAAATGGGGCTGTTAAGCGCCCTTCCTTTGACGGCTGTGCGCACTACCCGAGGGCGCCGTCTTACTACGCCCGATGGCAAGGGAATTGCGCGCGTGAGTGAAGACGTATGTGATTCTGACACGGCACTTGGCATGAACAAAAGTATGTCTTCATCCATCCATGATTATGTCGTTGGCCAACGAAATGACGGGATCACGTGCCTGCTGTCTATATTCAAGATATAAATATAAAACCTTTCTTCAGAGTTCTATTTCGCCATGGCTCCCCAACTAACAGCGCATGAGCGGCGCGCAGTTGCAATGATGTGGCGCCCAATGGCGCCCTGTGCGCACAGTGAATAGAGTGCTTCAGGCGCCTTATAATGAAGGAAGAACCAGTGACGCTTTCTGTGCAAGTCGACAGCGGATGACATCAGACGATGAGGACCATTTAATCGCGGCAGCAGCTGTGGCCGATACTTACCTCAGCGCCAGGGAAATAAGCGACGAAGGTGGACTCGGAAGTATCAGTAGAACGTTCCACGAAGCCGGTATAAAATGTCAAATATTGGCGCTATAATTTATGCACAATAAAAGACATCGCAAGGAGCATCTTTAATTGGCGTCTGCGGTGGAGTATTGCTGCCCTGAGAACTGGTGCGCCGTTGTATTCACGGAATGAGGCCTCGTTCTGTACCCGCTGGGACCAGCCAGGTGCGGCGTCCGCATAACTGCCGGTATGTCATATGTTTGGAACAAAAGGAGACGATTTAGAGCATACTCGCTCTACTACTGCAGAGGGCGTTAAGACGCCCCTAACACGCCTATGTCTTTAAGTATTGCTAGCTCTGTGTAGTCCCTACGTAAATGAAATCATCTTTTATGTAAGCCCTCAAACTTGTCACAAGTTATGAGAGGCATTTAATAAGATTTCACTTCACCATGGCAACTAACACTCTTTTTCTTGCTGCATGGTCTCGGAATTCGACTTACTCTGCGAACTTTTTATTAGCATGGATCACTTTCATTTTTCTTTTAACATAGGTCATGCATTATTCACCCAAATTTAGCACCTATCTATCAAACACATCTACTGTCAGTTTAATGCAAGCGTCGATGACGCATTTCCGTCAGGTAGGACGAGTGCCATATTTTGGGTACTCGTTCAAGCGAGTGCACCACTTTCAACCTATACACTCTTAAAAAATCACAGCATATCCACGGAGTGAATGATGATGAGTGGGCGAAGCTGCGGAGGTTCATCGGTAAACCGTGAATCTTCCGTGAATTCTGCCCAGTACATCATCACCGACGTGAGATCGGGCGCGTTTATACTAAAGGTTCGATGAGTTATGACGACTTGCAGCTCACTTTAATTTTACATGTACGCTGTGAATTTTCATTGTTTAGAAAACCATTGCTTTAGAAAACACCTTGCGTCTTTCGTTAAGCAGCTGGCGTCTTTTTCGTTTTGCTTTAGAAACATCTGGCGTTCTTTCGTTTTGTTTTTACAAAACATCTGGCGTCTTTCGTTGGTTTATTTCATCAATCAACGGCGTTTTGAACAAAATTTTTATTGTTTAATCACGCACAGGAGAAATCTCACCAGGCACTACCTTGGAGGTAAACAATGGCTGCTAATGGGAATGAGAGACAGAAGAAGTCGGCTTTTAGCTAACACTTACACTTCTACAGAGACAGAAGAATTCGGCTTTTAGTTAACGCGCACGCTGCGAATTTTTTATTGTTCAACAACGCACAGGAGAAATCTCCCACCGGCACCACCTTGGAGGTCAAAGGGTAAGACTTGTTACTCACTACTACGAGCACGACGAGGGACGAACGGGTGCCGCCTTAAGGAGCTTCGCCCCTAAAAAAAGGTAGTAGTACTTGCTAACTTCGGGGCTGTAACGGCTTGTCACATATGTTACTACCCTGTTAGTGAGTGCAGTTAGTAACGGCAAGGGTGGTAACTGTTACTACCTTTGCCGTTACTAACAGCCATTAGTAACTGTTACTACTCTAGCCGTTACTAACCATAGGTAGTAAAATAAAGGTTGTAACCGATACTAACGCGTTCATTTTTGCCACATTATTAACATTGATCAAATTCATAATGTCACACTGCGACACAACTTCGGGTAATCTTGCGTGGAGTGTCATGAATTAGAAGAATACACAGACGCAACAACAAGTTCACTACGCGACAGTACTTATTAAGCGACTGCCGGGGTATTTATAGCCCCCACATTGGAGATGCACGACTGGTACCAGTGAGCACCTGTGTTTCACGATGACTTATAAAAAAATTTGAACCCGAAGTACCATACCCTACTACCGGATTATGTGTGCTTGGGGACGTAGCACAAGGCTTTTAATCAACCGTATTAAAAGAAACAATATGTCATGTCTATTTGCTATAAAATTGCCGCAAAAAAGCATTATGTACAGCTGCCGAGACAGGGTACTAAGCCCACTAACATAGCCTCAGTGTATTTCAATTAATTCCAGTGCTAGTACATAGACAGTAAAAAGCTAGTAATAATCATTTCTGGGATTTTACGTGCGAAAACCACAATATGATTGTAAGACGCTCCGTGTAGTGAGGTACTCCGGATTAATTTTGACCACCTGGGGTTCTTTGACATCCGCCTGTCATTCTAGTTTGTTGCAATTTATACTGTGTACTAAAACGTGTATATCACTTGCTTACAGTTCGTTAACTTTTGCTCCTACGTTTTCAGAATAGCAGATTGATGCTTAGAAATCGCGGTTGCGTAATTTTAAAAATAAAATTTGTGTTTTTTCTTGATCCATGGACTTCACCAGTTCTCGATTAAAAATGATGTGTCGAGACGATTCCAGTTATAAATTAACACAATAGGTATTAACTACTATTTTAGATTAAGTAGTTAACGGCCAGGTAGGAAAAAGGTAGTAACGGTCCATGAAAGTTAGTAACGGCTGCAGTTACTACCTCTTTGCTTGCAGTTACTAACGTAGGTAGTAAACAGGCAGGAAAAAATTAGCAACGGTTGCAGGTAGTAACTGTTTACTAACGTACGTAGTAAACAGGTAGCAAAAGGTTAGTAACGGTCCACGAAAGTTAGTAACCGCTGCAGTTACTACCTATTTGCTTGCAGTTACAACCTTTTACTAACTTTTTTTTAAGAGTGTATGGGACGCAATCAGCCACACAGGTCTGGGACCATGGCATCGATTTATGGAGAGAATGAGTTCTGAAACGTTGATGGACGTTTTGGAGGCAGTTTTCATTCCCCACGTTCTGGATTGCCCCTTCCCGGATGAAATCTACTGGCTTCCGAAGGGCAACGCGCCAATCTCCACATCAAGGGCAGTGGAGCAGATGCTGGACGATTTATATGTGGCAAGGCTGAACTGGCTTGCTTGAAGTCCTGATTTAAATATAATAGAACTAACAGAATAATGAAATTAAACCTAGCAAAAAAAAAACGTATGCATTCGCACTCAACGTGAAAGCTCTAGAAAGTGTGGCGCAGGGACTCGCCCGCTCTTCAGCGGCGCTCGCGTTCACGGACAAGCGCGTGCCGGCGTTCCAAAGGTGAAGCCTGCTTGGCGTCCATATCCGGAAAGGAACCCTTCATTTGTGATGCAGCGGCGCCCTCTGTCCACCTCACTTCCGTTTTCCACCGCCTTTGCCATACTAGACACGGCTATGCAATGCCTTACCCTCCCCTCCTCCTCACAAACACTTCCCTTTCCCACCCCTGTGATATACTGTGCTACACACGACTATGCTACGCTCTGCCCTCCCCCTTTCCCCACCTTACACTCAATTCCCTCTCCCATGTTCCGCCAATCAACCCGGTGCTGTGATTGTTGCTGCCACGTTATAACCGCAAACTTCTTAATCTGATCCGTCCACCAAACTTTCTGTCTCTCTCCCGCGCGTTTGCCTTCTCTTGTAATCCAGTCAGTTACCCTTAATGAACAGCGGTTATCTTGCTTGCGCGCTACATCTCTTGCCCATGTCCATTTCTTCTTCTTGATTTCGACCTTGATGTCCTTAACACCCGTTTGTTCCCTGAACCACTCTGCTCTCTTCCTACCCCTTAAGGTTACACCTATCATTTTCCTTTCCATTGCTCGCTACGTCGTCCTCAATTTAATTTGAACCCTACTTTTAAGCCTCCAGGTTTCTGCTCCGTAGGTAAGTGCTGATAAGATGCAGCTGTTATATACCTTCCTTTTGAGGGATAGTGGTAAACTACCTTTCATGATAAGAACTTGTCGTTGGGCGAGTTGGTGAGTACTTAACATTCGTCCCACTGCCGAAAATGCATGTGTGAGCCGATATTTCGAGAGGCTAAGATTCTAGGAAGAAGCTGGAACAAATCAGCCCGCGAACTCTGGGAGGCGTATCATATAAAGAAAAAAGGTACTAACTGTGTTAGCGACACATCTATCTGCTTGTATAGAAATGAGATTAGGCTTTTTGATGTCACATGCCTGTAGCCTGATAAGTGGTGACGTCTTGTTACGCGTTCGTCACGTCTGCGCACCAATGTGGTATTTATTCCATTGCAACCCTTGCAATAAACCAGTTGTTAGTAGCGCCTGTCCCGTCTCTCACATGTGTCTGTCTTTCTTTAGCGCTAAACCACGATGTTAAGTACTCACCAACTCGCCCAACGACAAGTTCTTATTAAGTATATTTCTAGTACAACGGGCCCGTCTATATGTGTTCCTTCTGTGCCTCCGTTAGCGTGGATGAACGTCGATGCGCTCGTCACAAGGACCGTGACAACCACTTGTCGAAATAGGCTCATCGGACTGTGTCTTCGAAAGGGCGTGATCCCAGAAGAAGTAAGTGCCATATTTGGAACTGTTCCTCCATCCTGGGCCCATGTGAAACGTGTGATCAAGATACTCCGTTCGGAACTGTCCCGCCAAGTTCGTCTGTTTAATGACTGGCTTCGGGTGCTCTGTTTTTCGCATGACCCGCCGTGGAGGGCGGAAATCAGACTCTGTCGCATTAGAAAACTTATAGCACGCCTGACAGAATCTTTGTGGCAAGTGTATCTTAGGCATTTCCTTGAAAATTCGAAGCGAATGAAAAATCATGTCTCTAGAGGTAGTTTATTTGTAATTGGAGACGCCACCATCCCTGATAACATTGCCAGCTTGTTGAAGAAGGGTCCCAAATACAGTTTAGAACCCAGTATTCCCGCGCATGAACTTGCAGCGTTCAACCGAAACATCGCAAAGAAAGCCCCCAGTGAAAGCCAGGAGCGGTGCCTGCTGGAAGGTGTAGACAGCCTTCTAAAGGCCACTCATGGACATAAAAACTGTCACACGAAAAAGCGCCTAGATAATGTGGTAGCGTATTTTAGAGACAATGATTTGTGTTTGCTACAGGCCGATAAAGACGGCGGGTTTGTTGTGTTACCGCATGGAGTGTACAATGAAAAAGCCATTCAGGCATTAAACAAAAACTTCACTCCCATCAAGACGAGTGTGTCAAAAGCAAAAGCTAGCGTAGTGAAACTTTGTAAAACTTTAAATCTCGAAAAACTAGCTAAAGAAATAAAGGAAAGTAAAGGTAACACTTTGACAGTCTTTTTCAGTGCAAAAACGCACAAACCGGAAGTGCTGTTCAGGACGATCGTAAGTGAGCGAGGCACTTGGCAACAAAATGTTAGTCAATTCCTTTTACGTACACTTACCAGCCTCCAGATAAAGGATCCCTTCTATACCCGAAATTCTGATGAGGTTGTAAAGTTCCTTCAGGATAACGAGTGCTCTGGCAAAGCCTTTTCTATTGACGTTGAAGACTTATTCTATTCCGTCCCCCATGCCCACCTCTTTAATGCCGTGCGAGCGTGCATAGAAGAGAATGGTGTAATTCCCTTTCAAAACAGCGCAGGTCTCACGGTAGAGAATTTTTTAACCCTTTTAGACTTTTACCTCAGGAACACTTTTATTTCTTTTAATGAGCAACATTTTTTGCAAGACAAGGGAATTTGCATCGGGTCGTGCGTGGCGCCAATTTTATGCAACATTTTTCTCGCTAACATTGACCAATGCCTTGAGCAGGTTCTAAGCCATAAGGTTAAAAAAGTTTTTAGATACATGGACGATTTTTTGATTATTTTAAGCGACAGTAGCACAGTGCCGTACCGAGACCAGGTGGACCTAGTGATCAACCTTTTTAAACAGCATGGAAAAGGCTTATCGTTCACGCGAGAGCTGCCCCAAAGTAACATGTTGCAGTTTTTAGATCTTAATTTGCGCTTTTGTAATAGTCACACATGTTGGATGTATTCCCCTAGGGCACGAAAGGAACTCTTACCCTATGACTCTGCCCACTCAAAGGTTGTTAAGAGGGGCATCGCTATATCCTGCCTGGAATCGGCCTTGAGAAAGTCGTGTTCACATGTAGTAGAAGCGGCCTTTGTGAAACAATTGGAAAGACTATTGTCCGCGGGTTTCCCTGGACCGGTCTTGGTGGCGGTGGCTGAGGCCCTACTCCGAAAACTGAAGGGCAGCGCCAAGCGAAAAACAGCGGATGAGGGAGCACCGGGGAAGAAACCTGAAGTTGTGCCGTATGTGCACAAGGTTTCGCACAACCTGAAGAAGGTTGCCAATAGGCATGGGGTCCCGCTTGTTTTTTCGGCGCCCAACAAGCTTGCACAGCTGTGCCCTCGCACAACAAAGGTGGGCTGCAAGAATAAAGGGTGCTCAAAGAAGCATGCCTCGCCCTTTGTGAAATGCGTGCAAGGAGTGGTCTATGACATACCGCTGTCTTGCGGTAAGTCGTACATAGGGCAAACAGGCCGATGCCTTAATGACCGGTTAAGGGAGCATGCGCAAAACCTAAAGAAAGTAGATGGGGCCCATCTTTCGTCCCACTGCCGAAAATGCATGTGTGAGCCGATATTTCGAGAGGCTAAGATTCTAGGAAGAAGCTGGAACAAATCAGCCCGCGAACTCTGGGAGGCGTATCATATAAAGAAAAAAGGTACTAACTGTGTTAGCGACACATCTATCTGCTTGTATAGAAATGAGATTAGGCTTTTTGATGTCACATGCCTGTAGCCTGATAAGTGGTGACGTCTTGTTACGCGTTCGTCACGTCTGCGCACCAATGTGGTATTTATTCCATTGCAACCCTTGCAATAAACCAGTTGTTAGTAGCGCCTGTCCCGTCTCTCACATGTGTCTGTCTTTCTTTAGCGCTAAACCACGATGTTAAGTACCTTTCATGATTTCGCAACGCTTGCCGAATGTGCTCCAACCCACCTTTATTCTTCTACTTACTTCAATCTCACGGTTCGGCTCCGTGGTTACTACCTACATGGCTATGCTATGCTTTACCCTTTCACCTCCTCATTTCCCCTCCTCCTTTCCCTTCTCCTCTCCATAACTTCACTTTCCTGCACCCTTACCGTATATCATACTATACATGGCTATGCTATACATGGTTTTACCTGCGTGACACCGTACATGGCTGTGCTTTGCTTTACCGTCTCCCTTCTTCCTTCTCATCCTCCCACCCCCCTCACTTCTCTTTTTCGTCCGCTAGCTATGCTTTAGCATACTTTGCTATGCTATACATGGGCATGCTACACGTGGTTTTGCCTGCGTGACACCATACATGGCTACGCTCTGCTTTACGCTCTGCCCTCCTCCTTTCTCTCCTCCTCACACTCGCTTACCTTTCCCGCACCCTTACCACGCGATGCTATACATAACTATATTAATGAGAACTAACAGACAATAACGGCAAGGAAAGTATAGGGGGTGTTATCTGTAGTATTTAGAATATAAATGTGAAGAAAGTGAAGTGGACGAATGGATGAAAGGATGACCGCCGCCGTAGCTCAGTGGTAGAGCATCGGACGCGTTATTCGAAGGTCGCAGGTTCGGTCCCTGCCGGCGGCAAGTCATCTTCACGCTCCGGTCAGTTAACTGACCGGAGCGTGAACGTGCGTCCACTTGATTTCGCCGTCGTTTTGCAGCCCAGCTCACCGCGTCTCGGCAAGACGCGCTCGCCAAAAACACGAAATGTGTGTAGTTTCCTGCACTCTCTCGGGACGCTACATCTGCGAGGGGCTGAGCGCAAGCGACGCTCACCAAAAGAGCCTATTAATAGAGAGTTTGAGAATTGGGGCCTTAAGGAGCTTGGGGACCCAAGAAGCTTGCGAGCCTCCAGGGCGCATGCGCAGAACCCAAGCCACTCTTGGGCTTTTGCGCTCGCGTTTGCCCAAGACGCAAAAATCGAAAACTAGCGTCGGTCCCCAAGGCGTCTTGGGTCACCAGCGAGACGACACAGACGCAGCGCGCGCCACGGCACAGTATGAACCGCGTCTCGCATGATTTCAATTTCGCCACGCGTGGCGCTCCATGCGCTTGACCCAACGCAGCCTGCGTCGGCCCAATTCTCAAACTCTGCTGATCATCCGAACGCAAGAGCAGGCTGCCCAACGCAGCTTGGGGGCCCAGCGTCTTGGGTCCCCAATTCTCAAACTCTCTAAAAACCATGATGCGAGAAGGCGAGCTGCAAACCCTTGCCACTCGCCCCGCGCTGCCTTCGCAAGCCAAATCCCTTCCCTGCCCTCTTCGGCACGCGAGTAGGAGGATCACATAACGCATACGCATTAACACGTCATGTGCACACGATGTCACGAGCGCATGACGTGCCCGAACCGGCCCGAGTCCCCGAGACGCGAGCCGTGTTGTGGCGGCGTTCTTTGCGCTTCATCTCTGCAAGTTATGCTGCATGCGCTCTCGCCGATCACTTGGCTTTCAACCTATTACTGAGCACGAAAGCTGCGACATTTGTAGAGACGTGAGAGTAGCGGTGTGCCGCATGAACATCTAGTTAGACGTGGGAGGATTAATGACCGCTGGAACGCGGTAGAAAATTAGTTTCGTTGTAAAGGGTGGCGTCTGCACGATGCGCAAAGCGCGAGAACACGAACGCGTGCAAAACGGAGACAGATTAGTCTCGAACACCGTGTTCGCGAATCTCGCTGCGATTCACAGCAAAAATTTAAAAAGAAAACGCACACATTCTGTTTGTGTGTTTTATTATTGCTCTCAAGTTTTATTCATCCATCCAAGCAACAAATTACACAAACAACACGTCGAGTCAAATAATTGTCGCAGTGTCACGTGCTACTGCTGGCGACGTCAGAGCACAGTCGACTACGTAGAGGAGCGACGTCAAAGCACTACCATCTACGTAGGGCCATTCCACCATGTACGTCATCCCCTCATTCTCTGGGCGCGCGGCCGCGGCCGAGAAGAAGGGAAAGCAGTGTTCAGCTTGAAATTTGACCCATTTACGCGGCGTGTAGCGTTGCAAATCTTGGCAGACGTAATCGTAAACGCCCAGTGCATGCATTGCGCACGTCAGCTCCAAATTGTCAAACCTGGTGAGGGGCCCTTTAAGTTGAAGCGCCAGGTCCCTAAACCACCAACAGGCGCTCGCGCTCGCGTGCTCCTCTGCTAGCAGATGCGCGCGTTCCTTGCGCTGTCACCACGGACGCTGAGGAAGGGTATGCGGAGGGGTAGAGATGATGATGAAAACATTCCTTTATTAAAATTTAAAGAAAACGGGGAGGGTCCCTATTCCGGGACTCCTATGGTAACCTCTGCGATAGCCCGGGCCCGCTGGACGAGCGCCCGACAGACCTCGGGGGCGCCTTCGCGAAGGATGCCTTCCCACTGCTCTGGGGTACGGGTGGGCCGAAGGATTGGTGGGAGGGGAGGGAAGTAGGCAGCGGTGCACTCTACGGTGACGTGAAATGTTGTGGGGGTGGCGCCACATCCTGGACAGGCGTTGGTATAGCGAGTCGGATATAATTTGTGCAGGAAGTGCAGATTTGGAAATGTTCGGGTCTGCAGTCGGCGAAGTGCGACAGCCTCCTCTCGTGTGAAGGGCGCTGGTGGTGGTTGGTATCGCTGTCGTTGGCGTATGTAATGCTGTGTGACCTCGTGATAAGTGAGAAGTGGGGAACCTAGCTCTGTGTTGGCCGCCTCACTGCGCGGGGCTGCTCGGAGGGTGAGTTCTCGAGCGGCCGCATGAGCGCGTTCATTACCCGGCAGTGAGGCATGACCAGGAGTCCAGAGCAGGTGTATTGTGTGGCTGATGTCTGATGCAACTTTGGATGTACGTAAAAGAATAGAATATGAGGTTTCGGGAATGCCGCGACCTGTTAGGAAAGCCCGACATGCCGCTTGCGAATCGGTGATTATGTAGTACGTTTCCGCGGGGAGGCTCAAGGTGTGTTGGATGGCCAGGGTAACCGCCAGAATCTCGCCCGAGTCGGTGGCTGAGCATGGTGACGAGCCGTCGAACGCGTTCGCTGTAGGCTCGTGCACAACTGCAACGCCACAACTAAATTTCGCGCGGCTTGTCGCGGGGCATTCGTTCTTCGCTTCTATAGGCTACGCGCAGATACACTGCGAAACTCCCTCGACTAGGCCAGTAAAGCTTCCGATTCAATATTTATCACCAGGAGCTCGTACGTGAGGCTGCAGGTAAATGTGATTTCACGCGTGCTCACGCATACCGTTTCCTGCACAAAGAGGTGACCCTCGCGGCTGGCATCGCACACGGAACCTCGCGCTCAGTCACTGACTTCCATAGCCATTCAACTGCTCTGATCGATCGAACTGAATTGAACGGAACTTTACTAAAAGAAATACGGTCAAACAAAAATATGTTACAAGCATCTGGATCCTTAGCAGAATACTAGTATGGATCCGTGCAACCGTAACATACATAAATGTACAGGCAGAAGTCAGAGTTACACAGCCATTTAACATGCTAGCTTAGCATACAGAACACATTGAAAACATCTCACTTATACGCAACTGTTTAACAGTTTTAGGTTTGCACACTAAACATAATTAAAACATGTAATGTTTTTATACATCCGTTTAATTGTATTTCTCCTTAGCAACAAAGCGTAATTTAGTTTAGCAGCGTCAGTTTAACAGTTAGTTTAACAGGATTGAGAACTGGGCAAGTTGGTAAAGATTCATAGCAGGTATAAGCAAGTCTTGTGTCTACTGTTCCCCGAGTCCGCCACGCTGGCGTAGCGGTTACAGTGCTCGGCTGCTGACCCACAGGTCGCGGGTTCTATCCCAGCCGCATGTCGATGTAGGCGAAAAGCTAGAGGCCCGTGTACTGTGCGATGTCAGTCACCAGATGAACACCAGATGGTCAGTGACCAGAACATGTCAGTCACCAGAAGGACACCAGATGGTCAAAATTTCCGAAGCCCTCCACTACGGCGTGCCTCATAATCATATCGTCGTTTTGGCCCCTAAAACTCCGGATATTATTACGTCCACTGTTCCCTAGTCCTCGTTCGTTATGCGCTGTTCTGCTTACACGCGCTATGCTCGGGTGGTTAAACGAAATTGGTGAAAGTATAGCTTCTTAGAGGGATTGACAGGTACAAATTGCTTGTTTTGTTGTGTTAGTCCACCCTACGGCATCGAAACACGGCGCAAACGATTTTACGATGGTATGGACCACAGGTTCACTTACGTAAGTCTGGTGGCAGGATGTGGTTTTCAGGCCTACAGACCGCCGTTATTCACCTTTAGTACTACCTTAAAAAACGTACAATAATTTTGCATAAATCCTTCTTTATCATACCCGTCTCTTTTTTTAATATTTCTCAAAGATCACTCTGTATCGGCGGTCTCAAACTCACATCAGCCGGCGGGCAGCAGTCACGCAATTTAGCCTCGCAAGGGCCGAGGCACTGAAGAGGGCAAAAACGGGAAGAGGGGAGTTGAAAGAAAGCTTTTCTGATAACTCATATACGGGTCGTCTCTTTAAGAGATTTGTTGCCAGGATCCCAACAACATGTCGATACCGATCTCCAAAACGACTGAAATTTGGACGCCGCTTCTGAAATACAGTTTTTGTTTCACGGTTATGTTTCAGCACACGGTGACCACACGGAGTGCTTCACGAAAACAATGTTTTAAACCAGTCATGCCTGTGTAGCTCACGAACATACTTATTAAGAAAATAAAAAAAAAATGTGGGGCGAAGACAGTCACGTGCGGGTTGCGTGTTTGAGACCTCTGCTCTACATAACGCTTCATTTGGTGGTATACACAAAGCGAGCCACTCTGACAATTCCCCTTCTTTCGTATTTTACTTGGTGCTGTGTTTCTAACCCCAGCAGGAAGGTCGTATCCGCCATCGCTTTTCTTCTTACAGAAACCGGCTTAAAAAGGCACTTTGCGCTCGTTGCGTTCAGCGTCTTCGTCCCTGCTCAACTCCTCCGTAACCACGTATCTTAGAGGCCACAGTCACGTACGAGCGCGAGAAGAAAGTGTGGCACCCCGCTGTGTCAAATGTCTTGAGGTCCATTGAGGCCGTGTACGTGCGGGAGTCTGCTTTTCCAATAAGCGGTCAAGCAGCGTTTTCGTTTCTACGTGACCAAGGCCAGATAAACGGCTTGCTGGCTGTTCCAGCCTTGCTTCTTTTTTTCCTTTTTTTTACGTTTCTTTCTTTGGAAGACTACGTCTGTGCGCATCCCCAACCCACGTAGCTGAGCCGGCTTACCTGATCCGGTCATAGATCAGCGAGGAAGTTCGTAGTTTCCGCATTGATAATTTTTTTAACCCCTTGCGTGTTTAGTATGAGTGGTTCTGTAGAATGGGCGTTAATTAGATCCACCGTGGTCCGACTGCACTTTGTCATTAGTGCAAGCTCGGACTGCGGAAAAGCGGCTCAGATTTCTTCACTCCACTCATGACAGGAACGTAAGCTCTGCTGTCACTTCCATGTGCTACTTCTCGAGCACGCTATCAGGATCAGGAGAAAGAAGGAATGTGGAAGAAGTAAAACTAGCGCTGTTAACAGACGTTTCTAGTTCACCGCACCTGAAAGGGGAACGTGGAATAGGAAGATGTGTGTGAGAGAGAGAGAGAGAGACCAAGATCGAGAACGGTGAACCACTGGGCTCGTTTGCAGAGCATGACTTCACTTAGGAAAGAACCTAAAATAGGAACAGAGTTGACAGAAATGTGGACAGAGCCTTGATCTTCCAGCGCTTTATATTACTTTCAGAAAGCCTGGCTACAATATACAACAGCGTACATGTCACACAGAAGCGTACCAGCCACGCTCAGAACACGATCAACCGAATTGCCAGACTACAAAGAAATCGTGGGTTCACAAAATGTACCATCACGGCAAAACGCGCAGATCGTGTTACACGTGACGTAGCGGAAGCAGATGAAATTTTATTTCTTCAAAAGGTGCTTGCATCACAACATCTTCGATCACCCTCCCAGACGAGGAGTCGACATACCTGTAAATGCCGAGATAGCAAATCGATGCGCTCGCCATTCATTTGATGTGTTCTGCGCTTGGCTGACGTCCCTCTGCCCGACGTGCACGTGTTAGGAAATAAATGATCGAAAGTTCAGCGCTTGTGTATTGTATGCATAGGTCGGCAAACTCACTCATGAGTCGACTCACTCAGACTCACTCAGACTCATATCGAGACGTGAGTCGTAGTCTGAGTGAGTCCGGGTGAGTAAAGTTTTTGTGAGTATGAGTCCGAGTGAGTTCTGTTGGGAAAAGTTTTGGTGAGCCTGAGTCCGAGTGAATCCGGTTGAGGAAAATTTTGGTGAGTCTGAGTCCGAGTGAGCCCTAAGGGCAAAATATATTTTCTTGAGTGAGTCTGAGTGAGCTCCATATTTTTTGCCGACCTATGGTCCTATCTACTCAACTTCAGCATTGCTGTCAGCCTTATGTCGGCTCACGTTTATACTCACGCATGGCCCCACATACTGCAACGCGCTACCATTCATACGTCAGCTCAATATTTATTGATCAGAGGGGTGAGTTGAGAAGGGGGAGGGGGGTGAGGTGTCTTGACCTCCCCCCCGTAAACATTTTCACGGGAGCTTACTGATAAAAATATCTCGTGTGAGTCATCTCATTCAATAAAAAGGTCCATATTGAGCTGCAAACTCAGACAACTCGTATTTGAAGGTACGAAATCAAAAGGTGCTAAGTAGCGCACCGATTATGCGAGATATTGGCATTAAAGAGCATTGACATTAGGGTAGGAAAAGGCTAATTATAGGCTAACGGACTCATGAGTCGACTCACTCAGACTCACTCAGACTCAGATCGAGCCGTGAGTCTGAGTCTGAGTGAGTTCGAGTGAATTATATTTTGGTGAGTCTGAGTCCGAGTGAGTCCGGTTGAGAAAAATTATAGTGAGTCTGAGTCCGAGTGAGTCCGGATGAAGAAAAGTTTGGTGAGTCTGAGTCCGAGTGAGCTCTAAGGGTAAGATATGTTTCGTGAGTGAGTCTGAGTGAGCTCCACATTTTTTGCCGACCTATGATTGTATGTACAGCAAAACTGAACAGAGAGCTATTTATTGAAACGAAGAGTGTTCAGCCAGGGTACCCGCCTTGATAGCTTAGCGCGTAAGGTGTCACGCTATAAGCTCGAGGGCGGCGGTTCGATTCCTGTCCACAGCGGCCGCATTTTGACGGGGGCGAAATGCAAAGGGTGTACAAAGGTATAGGTGCACGTTAAAGAACCCCAGGTGGTCGAAATCGATACGTAGTCCACTACTACGACGTGCCTCATATTTGTATTGGTTCTGGCGCGTAAAACACCCGCGATTATTAACAAGCCAAAGTGTATTGGCTTACATTTGTCATTGAGTCTTTGGTTTTCTTGAACTGCGCATGAACACCCAGGTGCAAGTTAAAAAAAAAAAAAAAACAACGCCAGATCCCACGCAATAAAAGAACCTATGCAACGCGAAGCATTAATCGAGTATAGCCGCATAGACCACACTGTTTGACTTTGAGACAAATGAAGGCATTCATACCACGACATGTCGTTCACTATCGATTATTTGTCATGCATGCATCCATGTACATTCCGGTACCTGCCACGCTGAAACGGATATTCTGGCACATACCATGCAGGACCTGTCAATTAAGTTCGTCATACTTAGGTAACGCAAATTTTGCTTTATAACAAATAATGCAATGGCCTCGAGATCGTGTTATGTCAATTATGACGTACCTGGGACATGCATGACATGGTTTCGATGTTATGAACTGTCATTTATATTCCTATACGCACATGCCATGACATGACAGTTTTGGTGTACATCAACTTAATGAAACGGGCGCGAGAACACCAACACCCTGTCATGTAAATGATGACATGCATGACATGCATGTCACTATTTTCATGTTGCGTCCTGTCATTTATGCTCGTCATGCGGTCATGTCATTCCAAACCGATCAAGTTAATGCAACGGACGTGAGAGCACCAGGACCAGGCCGCTATACTATGCTATACTATACGATACTACAATATACTATAATATACAAGACTATGCTACGATCTGCTCGCGTGCCTGGATAGCCGAGTGGTTACGACGCTCGCCTTCGGAACGCGGGTACGAGGGTTCAAATCCCGCCTCGCTAAGATATTGCTTTCGCCAGGGATTTCGCTCTGTCTCTTTCCTTATTTCTCTCTATTTCTCTCTTTCTCTGTGTACTCGTTCTCTCGCCCATCAGGGTTATTGCATCCAACGCGGGACAAATCAGAGCACGAGCGAAGCAGAAGATGAGGAAGGTGAGAGCACGTGCCGATTCGAGATGAATATAGTTTTCTGCTCGTTGTGCACGGACTAACGATCGGCTTAAACAGCCCCGCTGTTAAGAAAGTGATTAACATTGTCTTCAACGTTTTTTTTTTTTTTCGCTCTATATTTCAGGAGTTATGTTCAAGCTTCATCCAAGGGGTGTATGCTTGTCTGTCATTGGTCGACATTCTTTAATTGTGTCGTGAATAGCAATGCCCATTGCTGCAGCCCCATCGCTAGCCCAGCGCGAGGCACAAGCTCGAGCTGGCAGGCCTGTGCTTGCTCAATCGCTGGCTGCTGCTGTCCAGTTCTTGCTGCTCATGAGATTTGAAGCCCCGGTGTAAACTTGGCGCACGCTGTGCGATCTGTGTGAAGTGAAATGTAAGCGTACTATGACGCTAGCGATGGGCTAACAGCGGTTGCTGCGTCTCAGCAGTAGCAGCAAGAGCAGTGCGGCAGTAGGTAGCGTTTCAGCAAGCGCAGGCCAGGCAGCTCGACCTTGTGCTTCGCGAAGGACCGACGATAAGGCTTCAGCACTGGGCATTCATATTCACTACAAGTGAAATAAAATATGCATCCCAAATAAAATGTGGATTCGTCTCCAAGACACCTCCAAGGCGAAATCTATCTTGTTTTTCTCCTCAGTCAGTTGTATCGCCCCCCCCCCCTTCCCTCCTCCCGAAAGCCTAATGCACCTAAGGAGGTATTGCTAGCTTTCTGCATCTCACGTGGTTTTGCAGTGCCTCCGAGATCGGCCCTAACTTTAGCCAAGTGACGACGTCTCGTGATGGCGTCATCATGTGACGGCACGTTACGCGACGCCGCAGCGACGTCATGATGGCGTTGTAATGATGCCACAAACTTTGGTAATCTGTGACGTCACGATGACGTCATCGCATGATGAAAATTCTTTGTATAACTTCATGCTGACACCGACGCCGCCGACGGTCACTTTTCGCGTTTGAAGAGGCATCTAAGGCTTTCGCCATAATACACAGGAACCAGTTGTGGTCGCCATTGTCTGGCGATGGCTACTGTTCTCACTTTTTCATAGGAAATAATAATAATAATAATCAATCAATCAATCAATCAAACGTTTATTTAATGTGCCCAGGAACAACCGTAAGGTCTTTGTACTGGCGCACACAAAAAAAAACAAAAAAAAACAATGGAAACATTCATAATAAAATATCAGGGATAAAAAACGTTACAAAATTGCACATATACAACTATGCGCAGGCAGAAAAAAAATATCAACAGTGTACAAGGCTATGTAAGTACAGTGCAAAGCTCGGAGCAGAACAACGACTGGGAGCTGTGAAAAACATCGAGCTCCAAAAAGTAAGCATTGTAAAGACGTTGTATCCTGCCAATGGTCGAATGTTCACAGAGGCAGGCGGTTACATGAAAAGGTCTATTGTCTCTGGTCAGCTTACGTGGAATTCGGAAATTAAGACAGTTGAGCAGTACAGGGCAGGATATGATACCACGCACAAGCTTGTAAAGAAATAACAGATCAGCGCGATTTCGTCGGCAGCAAAGTGATGGCAATGATAAAAATTCGGCAGATCCCACGTACCGTAGGAGTCGATGTATGCGAAGCATGCGGCGGGTAGGTGACTGTGGCGTAACTTTTTTTACTGAGCGACAAGTTACAAAATGACGCTAAAGATTTGTATAAATTTTATACTGGTTATATATATACTGGTTAATGTGTATAAACTGGCTATATGTGTTATATAACCAGTTGTTTACGGTTGGGTAACGCTGCCAATGGCAACGTGGGTATTACCAACACCAGAAGCGGTAAGCTGATACGTAGTGCTTCTACGTGTCCCGAGAACGCAGCGTTAGAACGAGATCCAGAGTCATTTCTAGCGAAACGATGGTTGTAAATGCTTAGGAATTTTTTCTGGACTCGCTCAATGGCGTTGCTGCTGGAATTAGGAATGCCATTCCAGATCACAGATGCATACTCTAGTTGAGGAAGACATAGCGCGGTGTACAATTTTCGGAAGGGCACAGGAGAACGGAATTCTCTAGACATTCTGCAAACACAGCCTAGGGTGCGAAGACCCCGCAAAGCAACACGCTTAGCGTGAGCAGAAAAGTGTAAGGTGCTATCAAAAAGAACACCTAGATCATTGATCTCACACACCTTACACAACGACACAGAATTGACAGAATATAAAAATGGCACACTAGATGTTTTTCGAGTGAAACTCATTACCTTGGTTTTTGAAATATTTAGGGAGAGGTTATTGCTCCTGCACCATTCAGAAAAAGAACACAAATCAGATTGCAGCAAGCGACAATCGATAACTGAATGAATTTCCTTAAATATCTTTATGTCATCGGCATACAAAAGGAAAGAAGAATTCCGAATGACAGAAGAAACATCATTAACATAAATTAAAAAGAGGAGTGGGCCCAGTACCGACCCTTGAGGAACCCCGCTAGTAGCTTTATACAAAGAGGACGTTTGGCCATTAACGGCAACGTAACATAATCTATCAAGAAGATAGCTATGGAGGAGATTCACAATTGAAGAATCAACATCAAAGTGTGCAAGTTTATCCACAAGCAGCGAATGGCTGACAACATCAAAAGCTTTGCTAAGGTCACAGTAAATAGCGTCAACCTGTCCTCTCTGCGAAATAGGCATGGAGACTTGCATCATGAAACTGGCAAGATTAGTGACAGTTGAGCGGCCAGCGAGAAACCCATGCTGATTCACAATCAATGAATTTTTTACATCAAAAGACAATATTTTGTGAAGAGCAAGCTCAAAGATTTTGGATGCGGCACAAAGAAGGGAAATAGGGCGGTAGTTCGAGACGTCACTTTTACAGCCAGACTTAAACACTGGGAAAACACGAGCAGTTTTCCACATGCTAGGAAACGTTGAAGCATGCAGACACTTATTAAATATGGTAGTCAATACTGGGACAAGTATACTGCCATAGGCTTTTAGTATGGCAGAGGGGATGCCATCTGGGCCAGCTGAAAAGGATGGTTTCAAGCGCTTAATGCATTCTGAAATGGAATCTTCATCTAGCGACACAGCATCAGCTGCGCCAACTGCCTTAACCTGTCGACCGTTACTAGCTACAGAGGCTGGAGATAATAATAATAATAATAATAATAATAATAATAATAATAATAATAATAATAATAATAATAATAATAATAATAATAATAATAATAATAATAATAATAATAATAATAATAAAAATTCGGCAGATCCCACGTACCGTGGGAGTCGATGTTATGCGAAGCATGCCGCGGGTAGGTGACTGTGGCGTAACTTTTTTACTGAGCGGCACGTTACAAAATGACGCTAAAGATTTGTATAAATTTTATACGCACACATATACATGTTGAAGAGCCGCATATGTGTTATATAACCAGTTGTTTACGGTTGGGTAACGCTGCCACTGGCAACGTGGGTATTACCAACACCAGAAGCGGTAAGCTGATATGTAGTGCTTATATGTGTCCCGAGAACTCACGCACGTTTTACGAACCGGTGTGCATGTGTGCAATAAGTTCTTGACAGTTCTTGAACAAGGGCGTCATGACCGTGATCAGTGAGCACCAGCAGCTGGTCATGACTTGTTATAGGATCCGGTCGTGATCGTGGTGACGAGGGGTCCTTGTGTGGTGAACTATGTGGTATAGTAGAGCTGTTGGAATTCGTGGATGCCTCGGTCATTTCATCGACAAATTGTCTGTCGACAGAGCCGGCGACATGTCGGAACCTGAAGCCACCCTTCGCGTTGGTGTGGTATAGGCCGTCGAGGCTGGTAGGCCTGGATAGTGCTACGTAGACCAACATCAATGGATGGTGTTTGTCGTATTCGTACACTACCTGAGCGTATGTGTCCTACGTAGCCTAGTCTACAAAGCGGCTGTCAATCAATCTGGCATCATCCTCGGTCAGCATGAGGCCATCGCCCAGCCTCGTTAGAAATAAAGAGGCCACTGCGTCGTTCTGGTGGACGAAGTGCACTTTACGGTGCGGTGATGTGCATATCATATGTAACTTTCGTTAATGTATTCCTCCGGGCTCTAGCAATGCTTCAATATAGCTTGCTGAATCATAGAATGCAAACGTAAAGATTATTAGACTGCTATAAAGCGGAGCCAACACTGGAACTACAGACGTTGATCTGATATGACGCCTGTATCGTAGGACTACCGATCGTAGGAGTATCATGTAGTGTTTATTGCTTTCTTGTAAAATTAGATCGCCAGCACCACAACCACAATTGACTGTCACCGTTATTACGCCTGCGTAGGCTGTTTTACCAAACCAGTTTATAGACCTGGCGTGGCTCAGTGGTAGAATACCTGATTGCCACGCAGAATGCTTGGGTTCGATTCCTGCTGCGATCCTAATTTTCATTCTTTCCATTCGTTGAGTCAACGCTGCCTATGTTGGTTTTCCTTAACGCTCTAGCATGTAAGTTACCAATGTTCTCGCCGTTCCTAGGTAGATATAAACTGTCAATCACCTGTGGCGCATACCCGTACACCGCGGCCCGTGGTAAACGGGCATGTGCCACACGTGACTAGTGGAAAGGGTTTGACGACGGACGCGACAGGATTTTAACGTTATTCATGTCATGACCCGGCAATCATATTCGTCAAATCCTCTTTCCCTCTCATGCAAATTTTGGTCTACACCAAGTTAAGGAGGCGATTATGAGAGCACCCAGACGTAGGCGGCTAGATAGATAGATAGATAGATAGATACGTAGATAGAAACGCTCAAAGTGCCAGATGTTCGCTAAGAAATGCTTCGCATTTAATAATAATAATAATAATAATAATAATAATATATTTACTATTGTGCTTGGTCAGTTCAAATCCAAAGACTCGTTCTGACAGAGCCGGTAAATATCTAGCACACACACGATATGCACACCCCATGTAGGGTAAGGCGGGGCAAAATGAGACGCGGGGCAAAACGCGACATTTTGACATTGCCGCCCTCTATAGCTAATACAAAAAGTACCTTTTCTTTGTTTCTCTATTTCAGCGATAGGTGCCGGTAGTGTTCGACATTTTATGTGTAAAAGTTGATGACTGCTCACAGCGTTCGCGCGGGAAAAATTGCGCGGCTGATGTCAGTGTGTTTATGACCCGCCAAAAAGGGGCGAAATTCTGCTCGGCTAAATTTTCGCATCCGTGCGCGAAGCTACTCCGGCATCAGTACAATAGTGTAAGTATTTATGTTGTTACTTTATACTACTAGCTACATGCCACGAAAAGTTTAGTTCATTTGGTGCCGTAGGCCAAAGGGGAAATTTTAAATGCGAAGCATTTCTTAGCGAACCTCGGGCACTTTGGCTGTTTCTATCTATCTATCTATCTATCTATCTATCTATCTATCTATCTATCTATCTATCTATCTATCTATCTATCTATCTATCTATCTATCTATCTATCTATCTATCTATCTATCTATCTATCTATCTATCTATCTATCTATCTGTCTGTCTGTCTGTCTGTCTGTCTGTCTGTCTATCTATCTATCTATCTATCTATCTATCTATCTATCTATCTATCTATCTATCTATCTATCTATCTATCTATCTATCTATCTATCTATCTATCTATCTATCTAGCCGCCTACGTCTGGGCGCTCTCCTGGTCGTCTTCACAACTTGTAATATACCAAAATTGGCATAGCAGGGGATCAGTGTATGAGGAACACGATTCACTGGTCATTTGTCACGATCACTTAACGTTGCACAACATATTAGGCCCAGTGCCCGGCCCTTCTAAACAGCGACGGGTGTTACAGTCCCTGTTTAATTACTTGACAAAAATTGGCCTAGTAGGAAAGCTTTAATGATTGCATGATTATTTCATACAGCAAAGGCTTCACTTACCTGACACACTCGTTGTAAATATTTCTAGCAGGCTCACTCGCGCATTTCATTATTTTATATTCTTTATTTTTATTATTTCCTTCCCTCTCTTCTTTAGTCTGTCAATCCCGTTCCCCATACCTACACAGAGTAGCATGCCAGCGGTATGCTGACGCCGGCAAAAATCTCTGTTTTTCCAATAAAGAGTCTCTCTCTCTCTCTCACTGGTCGTTACATGAATAACGCAAAATACCCGTCGCGTACGTCACGAAACCCTTTCCCTCAGTCACGTGTGGCACATACCCGCATACCAGAGTTCATGTTATGCGGGTATGTGCCACATGTGATAACAGAATCGGCGGACCCCCCTTCGGGGGTTGTCTGATCGGGGTTCTCCAGGACCAAATAAAGTTCATTTCATCATCATCAACGCAGTAACCTCGAACATACACATTTACACGAAAGGAAAGTGATCATAGTAGTGATTGTTGGGATTTTACGTCCCAAAACCACGATATGATTATGAGAGACGGCGTAGTGAAGGGCTCCGGAAATTGTTACTATCTGGTATTCTTTCACGTGCACTGACATCGCGCAGTACACGGGCCTCCAGCATTTTGCCTCCATCGAAATGCGACCGCCGCGGCTGGGATCGAACCTGCGACCTTCGGGTCAGGAGCCGAGCTCTGTAACCACTACACCACAGCGGCCGACGCAAGGAAATTAGCGAGCTGACGACAGAGCGCCCCTGGAAGACTCTGGGCTACCATCCACTCGTCTACGTGTTCCGCAACGTCGACTACGTGGATTAAGCAAGAACCAGGGTCAATGCTTCCTACAATAACTCTGCCGAGAGGACCATGTCCCGAATGATTACCGGTGACTTCAGCATTGATTTATCAAAACCCAACAACGCCTGGTTCTTAGACGGCATGAAAGACGGCTCGGATGTGGGCAGGGCATCACAAGACCTCGGTGCCACGTCCAGGACAGGATGCATCAGAGATCATTTCTTCGTAAAAGCCATCCGCGGTTTCCACCAGCTCTACTATACCGCACACCTCACTACACGTAGACCGTTCATAGCCGCGATCACACACGGATCTGATAACAAGTCCTGTCCAGCTGCTGCTACTCTCTGATCACGGTGATGATGACCTTATTCAAGAACTGCCAAAACCCCTTCCACACATGCACACGGGTTCGTGAAACGTGCATGTGTTCTCCGTCATAACGGATAAGTATAAGCATAACAACTGTAACGCAGCTCTACCTGCAACTGTGACTGTAACGTACGTGCAGTGCGCCTGCGCGTGCCACTCGGCTGTGTATATATCTATGGAAACTTTTCTGAATCAAGCTTACTTGCAAGTAGTGCCTGTCCTGTGCATCTGTGTTCCTTCGTTGTCCTATTCGAATTCGCGCTATCCAGTATTAAATAATATAAGCATCACATATCAGCTTACTGCGTCTGGTGTTAATAACACCTATGTTGCTGTTGGCATCGTTAAGCAACTGCAAACAACTGGTTATATAACCCACGTGCGAATCTTCAAATATGTGTGTGCGTATACCATTTGCGCATTTCTCTAGCGTCATTCCGTAACGTTTCACGCCATGTCAAAAATTGCGATACAGTTACCTTCCTGCGCATGCTTCGCATAATATCGATTCCCACGTTACGTGGGATCTGCCGAATTTCTTTTGAATTCGGGTATGTGAGAGGGTCTTAGTAAGTAAACTATCTATTTACGATCATTATACTGTATATGCTATTTTTTATTAAGGATGGTGCGGACGTAGAAGAGAATATCATCTAGAGTTTGCTGAGAGGAAAACGACATGAAAAAAGCACTGAATGTTTTTCAGGAGTTTCGGAGCAGCAAAGCGCAGGGTTCTGTGTGGATTGAATGAGTGGATTGCAAAGACTGGGCGCACGGAGACTGCATGGCGGTCCACGGAGTGAATTTGAAGTGCTTCTACTGCAAGAACTGAAAGGATAAAATTTTTTCACGCTGTCTCGTTTTGCCTCACGCAGCTTCTCGTTTTACCCCGCAGGTTGGGGCAAAATGAGACATGTGGTGCAGTTTTTGCTTCTTTTTAAAATACTCTTTTGAATAGTCACAGCATGGGCATATTTATGCAGCACATACCTTGTACCCAAAAGAAAGTTCCTGCGTTGATATTTTATGGTAACGAGTGAAAAAAAAAAGATATTCACTATTTTCACATTTTTGTCGCGTTTTGCCCCACCTTACCCTAATCCAGCCAGTAAGTACTCTTTCGCAAAAGCGGGTGTTTTCTAGGCTTTTCATTGCTTTGCTTCGTGTTCTTTCCGCAAGTGTACGCATACGCCATTACATTCGCTGCAAAGACGCCACTGTCAATGTAGCGGCCGTGCCACTGTAAACATACACGACCTTGTTGGTTCTGAGCGGCGCTGCAGCGGTCATCGCGTGCAGAGACTGTCCAGACGAGTGAGAGGCGTCGCGAACCGTGAGGGAAAGTGCCTGCCCTTTCTTGCAGCCTCTGCAGGCGGCATACATTTTGATCGCGCTCGTAGATTGCTCCTTTGCGCCATCTGTGATGTGTAAAAGGAAACGCTGTCGTTTCATTGCAGCGTTAAATTAAAGGGACACTAGGATCGTCAAAGATATTTGAACTCTATATGTCTATCGTCATTTTGCCATACACCCGAAGCCATTCTTACCGCAAGAAGTGGCTCGCTTAATCGAGAAAAGACGCGTGGACGAAAAACACTTTGCGACGCTGCCATGCCTTCATTGCTGCGTACCAATTCGTTACTGTCGTCGTTTTTTCTGATTCTGTGGAGTTGGTTGTGTGGGTACTTAAATCGTCAACCATTTTGCCAAACACACACCAGGCATAATACATCAGGTGCAACGCTGTGGAGGCTAGTGAGACTTCTTGCAGTAAATGAGTTCGCACCAAGAAATAGCGCTATGATTTCACCACCCGTATTATGACTTCTTTTTGTCTTTAGGCTGAGTAATAAGTAAAGATGCCTTGTGCCTCTGATAAAAACCAACCCCGATATACGGTGGTCAGCCAGTTGTTCTGGATCGCTTAGCATGTATTTGTCTTCGCTTTTTGGTGTTTCATTTGGAGCACGTCGCGACGCCTCACGCGCAGGCTCATGCTCAGCTCGCACGAGGGTTTACAACGACGAAAGCTAAGCGCAAGACGCTTGTAAGACGCGCGGATTTAGACATTTTGCTAACCGAGCTTCTTAGGTCCATTCGTTTCACCTGCACTTCGTGAACCGGTTCACGGTAGCGCTGCACTCCGGCATTCGTTTCACGAGTTCAACATGGCGGCGTCGGCACCGCGGTATTCGTTTCGAAAAAGTGCAGCCGTCGTGCAAGGCTAGTTCACGAATTCCCTGCACTTACTCGTGAGGTAGCGCCGAGTCCGTGCAGCACAAGATGGCGTGGCTATTTTAACGGCGCCCAACAAATACTTCACTGAATGTTTTCCGGTAGTTTGAAATGCCAGGCAGCGTAAGCGGCGGCGACTTTTACGAATCACAACCTCCACAATTCGCGAGACAGCCGACCGTAGCAGAGGCCTTGCACGACATCTGCACTCTCGTGTTCGTTTCGGCATCTCGTTGCTGCTGCACTTTCTGAAACGTTCCCTGCACTAGAGACTCTACCTGCACGACGACGGCACTCTGACGTCACCACCATGAACTAGTTCAGATAGTGCAGGGTGAATCGAATGGACCTCTTGCATAGCTTCCACAGCGTCGCACATGATGTATGGAATGGAGTATAATAAGGTACGCAGGACTATGAAATTTTACATAAATGGGATTCTCGAAGGTACGCCGGTCGCATGAGTATCTGCATGCTTCGTGTTCCAATAAGTGATGCTCTCTCGGCCGTGAACTTGTCAGGAATCAGCCGTCTCTGACATGGCAATCTCATCTTTTATCGAGATGACTTCTCATTTCACGTTGCCACATTACATTGTTGCCTGGATATGAACGCATGACCGTCGTTGTTGAGTGTAGCGAATGAAGTGTCGCGCTGCCAAGCACGTGGATAAAGGTCCAATTCCAGGCAACACGAAGGAATGAAACAGTTATGAGAGAGCATTGCGCATTGCGCAAAACAGAAAAAGTAGTACGTCAGGCACGCAAAGCTTCGGTTGCCCCAATTTTCTCGATAGACAAAGGCCTCTGATTTTTGAAAACGAAAGTGTCTTATGCCAGGGAACATCAGGATTTCAGTGGCGTATTTCCGTCACGGAAATGACGTCGAGAAAATGCACATGATCAGATGGCAAATAAAAACTCAAATAAAAAAGAATTTAGCAGTGGCTTAGCTCGGCTATGCCAGGATATACATAGCGTTAGCTAAGGTTCAGCAGATTATTCTTAGCTTTCCTGGTTGTCTAGGATTAGCGTGATTATCATGCTTACTGCTGCTTCAATGACACACACACGGTATACGCATTATATGTGACACATGTATATTTATTTTTGCTCAACGTCAGGTTGCTTTTCTATTGCCACAAAGACGGTGGTCAGTGTAGTAACATGCTGCCGTCTCTATGGTCCCACACAGTACTTGGAATTGATTGTCTGTCTCTGACACACAAGATCACTGGTGTTTCCCCATTGGGTCGTCTGTACACTGGCTAAGTGCAGGTTAAACGTGTCCTTCAAAGGAACCCAAGAGCGCGATTGAAGTCAGTTCACTTGCCGCACAACTAGGTATAGACGTAGCTGTCTATAGCGTCTTCAACTGAATTGTTCGACGACACCTACACGGTTTCGATGACCGCACCACTTTCATCAAGCTGAACAGCTCAGACTATCAAGCTGCTCTATCAAGCGGCACAGGCTATCAAGGCTCTATCAATGGGTTCCGGCGCAGCGTCAGACTTGGCAACTGCGCAACGGAGACGCACAGTTGGGCACGCGCCGGCGCCAGTGAGTATGCCGCGGCTATGACATCACTCCTCTGGAATACGCAGACCGGCGAGGCGCGCGCGGCGGCGGCTCCAGCGCGTCAGCTGTGCGCCGTGTCACGTCACTGCTCCTCACGCATGCGCAGCACGGCTCTCCAGGAGCCACACGAAACTGCTCAACCTCGGCCAGTGTAGCTCACGCTACAAAAAGTTCCATCAACGAGAGTCGAGCCCACGACCACTCGGCCCGCGACAACAGATGTCGGGCAGGCTATCCACTGCGCCGCCGTCGCACACACTGGAGGCTTTACAAACGTGCCTTTTATATCTCACACTTTTCTCTCAAAGTGCTCTTGGTCCGCGGGTAGGTGTCGCCGTCTGCGAGCGGTAAAGTTAAGTAATGCATCATGACTGTGGCCTCCGCGATGAGCTCCTGCAACGTGTCGTTGCTACGCGTCCGTCCCATTCGGCGCGCTTCCAATAGGAGAAGTGTAATTTCGTCGACGCCTGAACACACCGCGAGGTGGCGACCTTAGACCAAGCCTCGGCCTCGCTCATAGCATCCATCCATATTGAAAATAACTCTGCGACGCGGGCCTGCCTCTGTAACGCCGCGTTCCCTGCTTACGCTCGCCCCGAGAAATATTGTGGCAGGGCTAGAGGGGAGACACGATGCGCGTTGCGTTTCCCCCTAGTCCGGCCGTGGTGTTCTGTTTACTCTGTAACATGCGTCGGGATGGCGACCTTAGCCGACGTTCTTCTGGCTGTCACACCGCTTTCTCTGATTACGCTCTCACCGTTAACTACTACAGCTGCCACAGAGGTTTTTTTAATCGTTAATCATGGATGTCAGTCGTCGGGATGGAGGTGTGCCACCAAGCGTCAACTTGGGTGCATCCGCGTTAAACGGTGCTATAGCTGCTACCAATAGACAAATTGAGCAAGCTCTCTTACATCAATTTACAGTAAACATTCCACTACCTATAGACACGTTTTACCTTCGTGTTATACCGATTCATGACGGAGGGATCAACCATGTTTTTTTTCTGGACATCGGGGTTTTTTGTCGGACTCCTGCGAGAACTCCTCTCGAGTCCTCGTCCTTTTACATGGGAGATAATATCTTAACGTACCCCACCGCGATTTGCGTAGAGCGAGTGAACGGTCTCCTGCCCTGCCGTATTTGCTTCTACACGAACAGCTCTCGCTTAGGTTGGCACGTTTTGTCCAAAAGACAGCTAATGTCGACTAACACCCACGTACTTAGATATAGGTGCACGTTAAAGAACCTCGGGTGGTCAAAATTACTCCATAGTCCACCCACTACGACGTCACTCATAATTTTTGGAAAATACCATAAAACCCCATATTTAAATATGAATAAAGGAATGGAATTTTGAGGGCTCGTTTCTTTTTGCTTGACACAACCTTATTGAAAGCCAGCAGATAATGAAGCCATGAAAAGTATAGAGGACGTCTATTGTGATGTTTTAAGTGTATTTTAGTAACCGTAATGTAGACCTGAAGAAAGGAAAGTTGATGGAAAGACAACTTGCCGGCGGAGGAAACCGAACCTGCAACCTTCGCATTAAGCATTCGATGCTCTGGCCAATTGGGCTACGGCGGCAGTCGTCCCCTCGTCCACTTTATGGGGTATTTATGTGCATGCAACCCTGCAATGTTAGCCAGCGCCTTTTGTAGCCATGATGGCGAATGTAATAACAATTGTTGGGGTTTAACGTCCCAAAACCACGATTTGATCATGAGAGACGCCGTAACGGAGGGCTCCGGAAACTTTGACCATCTGGTGTTCTTTAACAGGCTCCTAAATCTGTGTACACGGGCCTTATGCACTTTCGCCTCAATCGAAAATGCAGCCGCTGCGGCCGGGATTCGATACCGCTACCTGCGGGTCAGCAGTCGAGCACCATAACTACTAGACCACCGCGACGGGTCGAGGGCGAGTGTGGAACACTCTTTTACTTTGCCAGCTGGCGCCACGCAGTATATGAACGTTTAACGAACAGACAGCTGACCAATAAGCCCTTGCATACTACCTGAAGGCATCAAGTCTGCTGGAACGACACCCTCGCTATGAATGAATTAATATGCTTGAACGATTATGGTCGCTATGATGAATAAATTATGATAATTTAACCTAATGTTATACAGGATGAGGTAAAAGGGTCAACAGAAAAATGTCCTCGGCGTGCTAAAGCTGTGGCGGAATGGAAATGCTAGAAGGTGAGCTTATTTTCACTAATTCGTGAGACCGCAATTACCGACGCATTATTTTTCGACAAGCACAACGACATAATCGCGAACATGTATTTTGTTGTCTCTAATTTCTACTTTCGTTGTCATCGTTGAGTGCCATCGAGTCGATTACTACTCGTCAAAAAATGAGTACAGTGAGATCTCTTACAAACAAGTTCTTTAAAGTTTCTCCAGAAGTTTTCTTGTGACTTTCAGAATACCGTCTAATCATCATGCGCATGGCCGGCATTGTTCTTTCTTGCCTTCTAATTTGGCTAGTAATAATTATCACCCCATTGTACCGGTACCGCATTGGGCCGGTACCGTCACTGTCAAAATAAAGAAAAAATCGGCAGATCCCACGCATTGTGGAAATTGGTTTCATTCGAAGCAGTCAATGAGTAGGTGTCTATGCTGCATTTCTTTTTTTGGCTTTGAGTCAAGCTTTAATAGGTGGATCAACGTGTTTTCGTTAATAGAGTAATTGTGTGCACGTCGTGCGCTTACCAGGCACGCCGATTACACTCACGTTTAAAGAGTATCCTACGGTCTGACGTATTGTCAGCGCTCATGCTAGAGCACAGACGTCAGTTTTATTGAGACGAACCGCACCCTACAGTGCGATTCACATTTTGCGTGCGATGCTCTGAATATCACACTTAGCATTCGTTAATGTATTTCTCCGGGCAGAGCAACGCTTAAATATAGCTTGCTGAGCCATCGGAGTAAATACGTAATGTTTATTGAACTGTTATAAAAGCGGAGCCAACATTGGAACCAAAATTGACGCTAAACCGACATGACTTTTGTATCATGAGTAATGTTTATTCGTAGTTATAAAGCTAAATAGCCAGCTCTCAAACCACAATTAACGTCGAACCGACATGACTCTTGTATACGGTCATCCTCCAAAGCAGTTTCAAGACGTGGCCTGGCTCTGTAGTAGCACTTGATTGTCACGCACATTGCCTGGGTTTAATTCCTCCTGGCATCCTGATTATTATTCTTTGCATTTTTCGGGTCAACGCGGCCGATGCCGCATTTTCTTGACACTCTCCCGTTTAAATTACCAATGTCTGTTCTCACCGTTTCTGAGTAGATGTAAACTGTTTAACACCTCTGGTGCATACCCGCATACCACCGCCCGTGGAGTACGGGTATGTGCCGCACGTGGCTAGAAGAAAGGGTTTTATTACGTGCACGCCAGGATTTTCGCTTTATTCATGTCATAACCAGACAGTCATGTTCGTCATACAGTCATACGCTCCTATGCCAATTTTGGTCAATACCATGTTAAGGAGGCGACCACGACAGCGCCCAGACGTATGCGGCTAGATAGATAGATAGATAGATAGATAGATAGATAGATAGATAGATAGATAGATAGATAGATAGATAGATAGATAGATAGATAGATAGATAGATAGATAGATAGAAACGCTCGGAGTGCCTTTGGTTCGCTAAGAAATGCTTCGCATTAAAAAGAAAAAGCTTTTGTTTCAGGCCGTTTGCCTCGAAAGTTAACACTCAAGATTTGTCTCCCTTGAGACTCAAATATTGGTTCGTTTGGCTGTCCACGGAACGTCCAAACTCTACGCCAGCTCCACATGTCAAAATATTGTGCCTTTTATTTCTTTTTTCTTCATGCTTCCTTAAGTACCAGGACTCGCATTTATGCGTCATCAGAAGAAAAGAAAAAAAGCAGGTAATAAGGCTTAACTTTTGGCTCGTTCTTATCGATGCAGTGGTGATTGTGCCCGCAACAATGCCTTCGCATTGTTGCTGCGAGATAGTACAATAAGACATCACCAAGGCGACGGCTTTGCACCATCGGAGCAAACCGCTTCCAGCGCAGCGCACGCTCTCTAGCGACGGCGGCGGCGGCTGAGATTTAGAAAATCCACGCAGTTGGGAGCAGCAGAAGCGAAGGCGGCTACAGCAAAGTAGCGGCAGCGAAAACACTGCCGTCCACGTGCCGATGCACGCGGAGTCGAGGTTATCCATTGTCGAGCCCGCTCCATTCAGCTGTGTACAATCTCACCGCCTTTTCTTGCTATCGTATTTTTTTTTTTCTTTTTGCGTGGCGCGCTCGTAAGAAAGGATCGGTCGGGCTACGTTGTTGGAAACAAGAGCGACCGCCGAAAGCCACTTTCTCTTCCGCGACCGATAAGCTGCTCCTCCTTCTCTTCGTCCCCGCCCGGGTCCTTGCGCTCTGCCCCGTCGCTGCAGCGGTCAACTCCGTGCGACGCACTTGGCGGGCCCATTCCCAAAGCCGCATTTCTTGACCTGTTGCAGGGACGCGGCGACCGCCGCCGAAGCGCTGCGCTCTTTCTTTTTTTTTTTTTTCGTTTGGCGCGTGCTAGCGGGCGGCGGCGACGGTCAGCGTCGTTCCTGGTCACTGTGCCGTCGGCAGCCCAATCCCCCCACCTATTCCCCCCCCCCTCCCCCCAGCCAACCCTCCCACACCAGCGCGGTCGTCGCACAAAACACCACCAGGAAGCGAGAAGACACTGGCGCGCGCCGCCACCTTCAGGTCTCGCCCTTGCTGCTCATCTCCGATGCAGCAGCGGCAACATCAAGATGCGGCGCGGAATTATTTTTGGCTGATTACGAGACCAGTGCAGCTACCCCCTCCTCCTGCGGTTATCTACCTCTCGTGCTGCACTGTAGCGTGTATACTACTACCCGTCGAAAACAAGCACGTGTGTCCGCCGAAACTCGACACATGACGACCTCCCCCCCCCGTCCCCTCCTTCGCCACTCTTTTTCCTGTTTCGTCCTCGTGCTGCCGCCGTGTCCTGAAGTGTCCCTTGTTCTCGTCGCTCATTACTTTCTTTTCTCGCGTTGTTAGTGGCGGCCAAGGTGTCTTTCGGAGCGGTGAAAGTTCACTTTTGTACCTGTTCGGGGCGCTGCAAAGTGTTCGACTCGTTACACCGAATGCACGCATACACTGTAGACGCGCGCGAGCTACTGCGTGAGGAGCAATTTCAGCGCAGCGACCTCTGACGCTACTCGTCGGGCAGAACGAGCTTCGTTGTTTTTTATCACCGTACGCTCTTCTTCTTTACAGTCTGGACCCGCTGGCCGGCGCACGTACGTCATGGCCTGAGGACGCGAGAGAACAGCTGTACAACCAGGCCGGGAGTGTACCACGGTGTAGCCGTATTTAAACGACCCGTTTTGTGACTACTGCTCGCTTACAACTTCGTTTCGTATTGTGCGTCTGCAGACTTACCTTTCTTTTCTGCCCCGAGCGCGTACGCTAATTGGCGTAAACGCGCTCAACGCTCGCGCAAGTCGTCTCTTTCCTCGTTTGTGTATAACTGCGTTGCAAATTGGATGGCGCGGATAAATTAGCCCAATGGCGGCTTAGCCGCCGAGAGGCTAATTGCTCCGCCCGTAACGGCCTCAACGATGTGGTAGGTGCTGTAGTTTTCGAGCTCCTCAGCCAGTCGCGGTAAACTCTAAACTGAGCACGTTGGTACGCATTCAGGTCCGAATCTCCTCGTTGAAGGTAGACAGGAATGAAGAGGACACCGCATGATATCATTCGTTGACAAATAATTGAACGTTTATTTCGCAACAATGACGTAAAAGAGCACGACATGCCAGCACGTACTAAGCACAACCTATTTCGGTAGACAGCCCGCAGCATCAAGTTGACTCTCAAGTACATAATTAAGGACGAATAATGAGCACTTTTTCAAAAAAGAACAAATAAAACAATAAACTGAGGAGGCACACAATATGTGAAGGTGGATCATCAGTGACGCTATTTAACACACGGCACAGAGGTGACGCGGCGGAGGCCAGCTTGGTATCAAAGGCCAGGTTATGAACGTGCTCATCAACGTCCAAACCACTGTGCAGAGCCTATAGATACACCGCGACACATCGACGACGTCACCGCCATCGAAGTTTTGAGCAGGCTTCACCGCAACTCACAATGTGGAAAAGCCACCTTACAAAGACCAAGCTTACGTCCATCTCCTTAGAGACGACTTCACTTTTAAATTTAAACATGAATGTATTGCTGCGAAGACATTTTTCCAGGGGCAATATAAGCCGCATTATATGAAAATATGAGGGCCGTACGACTTTATTCTTATTTTATTATTTGCTCTTTCCCTGGGGCAAACGCTGCCGCTAGTGACGTTCCCGTTGCTGTTCCCTTCATCTATCCTCGTGGGCATGTTGCCATTCGAGAGTCCTAACCACGGTGGTATAAAATATGAGGAATTCATCTGGTTAGCATAGAGTAAAAGCTCGTTATATCGGCTCTCGTTAATTCGGAAAACTGGATAATTCAGACGGGTCCTCTGGTCACGGTAGGTATATATATTGTTTAATAGCATCAAACTCTCGTTAGTTCGGCCGTATCCGCTTGCAACCCGGTTAACTCGGACGATCCTCGAAGTGCGCCGAGCGTGAAGCGGCGCAAACGTAGGACGCAACAGTGCGAAAACGGCGTTCGCGGACTACCGAAACGAGGCGGCGCAGTCCCCGTCGTTATCGTCATCATCGCGAACCGCACGGTAATGCTATGCGGTAATAACAGAAAAGCCAGACGCGTCCTGCACATTCGCGTTTACCACCGCCGTGTGACAACGCGTCGGCCGCGTGTACCATCTGAAAGGCCTGGTCGCCAACCAGAATATCGTTGTTGCGACCAAGAATGGCTGCGGCAAACTTGTTTCGTTTTCCCTCGGCGCACGTATATGCGTGGGCGCTATCTATGGTCGCGTCGATAGCAACTGCGGTATCGTCCGCAGCGGCTGTGACGAGCAGTCGACTCGCTTTCACCGTGTGCCTACATAACAGCGTAGTCCCCATCCATGATTTTTTACTAGTGGGCCTGGTTTCCTCCGCACCGGCTGCGGCGCTCAGTAGTTTAGATCTGACTTTATGCAATTTTTCGAGCGCAATGTCACAAAACTCAAACATGGCGGAAGATGTTGAAGAGCTTTCAGCCGCGGCCCGCATGCTGGCTGGCACAAATCTTACTTGCTACATCGGGATTGACGAGCGATCAGTTGCCGGCTATTTCAAAATTATCGACACGTGCGCTTGGTTGTGTTGGTAGTAATAACTTATAAGGGATGGGTGCAGAATGGTTTCAGGCTAAGTCTTGCACCAAGGCCACATTCAGAAATAAGTCGTGTGATGACGCAAATTGTGGCTTTTATGCAAAATAAGTACACGTTTGGCGTATTCATCAAGAAACTAAATGTATATTGATGTAATACACATTTCTTTATTGTTTTCTTGGTGCTAACGTTAATTAGACATTCGGTTAATTCGGACATTTTTTCCGGACGGTCTCGGGATGTACGAATTCATGAGCTTTTACAGCATTCACATTTTGCAAGCGTGGGCGTGTGGCCTAGTGGTTAGGACAATTCCCTTCCGAGCGCTGGGACTCCGATTCAAACCTCAGCACCAATAACAATACTCCACTCTAATGTATCAATTTCTTCCGCCGCTCCACAGAGGGCGCAAGGAATTCCACTTGAATGTCTAAAAATGCTGCAATGCACAATACATTGTCGGCGATGTGTGTGCGCGTTGAAGACGCGGACAGGGAAGAGACAGGACACACAATGCGCAACTTTGAACTTACTTATTGGAAAGAAGGAAGCGTCACATATATATACACTGAAGCACGTGACCCAGGACATGCGCATTACAAATCACTGAGCCTTAAAAAACTGCAATTCTTTGCCTGATAATGACACTGAAGCTATGCTTACACATGAATCTGCGCGTTCCAAAATTGATTGGGCGGATTGATTATGGTTGCGGGAAATGACGGTGCACTGATCAAATTTCAGGGTGCATGAGCACCTTTGGCAGTGAGTTGCTAGATGACCGTAGGAGTCATTCTTGACATTATTACTGTGTTCTCTTGGGCGCTCGTTGAGGCAACGCCCCGTTTGCCCTATGTATACCTTTCAACAAGAAAGTGGAATGTTGTACACCACGTCCTTCTGGCACTGAAGAAATCTAATTTTGTGGTTCACGTCACAGACGGGTGGCTTACTGGAGCAAGGCTCTGTCAATTTGCACAGTCTGGATAATTTTTTTCGGGGCGGAAAATACGACGTTCACACCGGCCTCTCGAGGAGCTTTCTTAAGATTGTGTGAAATGCGATGAATGTATGGAATGACAGCAACCGTCCCGTTCCTGCTACTCTTTTTGTTGTTCTGTTGACAACAAGATTGCTTCGCTATTCTGTTCACTAACCTTACAGATACCGACACTAACACGTGGTCAGGGTAGCCTGACGCCTGTAGACGACCTACTTGTTCTAAAAAATCATTGCTTTAGAAGATGAGGGCATGATTCCTTAAGAGCATTAGGCTATTTAGGCACATGTTAGCGATACTTCTTTTTACAAGTGTAGAATGAGCCGAGCCATAAGGTAAAATCGGTTTGTTACTCCTTGGCTGATACCCCCACCAAGTCTGGTTATTACGAAAGGGGATGCATAAATCCAAAAACTGAATGGAACCGTTTGACGGAAGTTTCTTGGTCACTTGCAACGGTGTCAGTGTCTGCCTAAAGATGGTCGATGTACTATATACATCAAAGTGAATACCATTGGAACTTTTGTCAAAAATTACTAAGAAATCATCGACAAACCTGAATATTTTAAGAACATTGGAAAGTGCGAACTTATCCTTGTGACGCTCGTCTAACTGACCTGGATATAGTTCACTTAAAACAGGTGCCAAGCTAGACCCTATGCATATGTCACTTCGCTGTAGATAGACACCCGTCCCAGCGTACATATGTAGAGCACAGGTAAAGGATGTCAGTTCTAGAAAGCTCGCAGCCGGAATTCCTAGTTTATTTTGAAAGCTAATAGCCCCAAACCTGTGAATACTTGCCTCAATGCACTTGAGCAGGGCAGCTTGAGGAATGGAATAGTACAGATCTTTGACATCTATCGACAGAGCATCAAGGGTCATGCCTTCCTGTTTAATAGAGAATTATACTACTTCCTTTGAATCTTTAACTCTGAATGGATCTTCGCCCACAACAAGGTTGAGTTTGTCTGGAAGGAAAATACCTATTTCTTTCTGCCACGTGTTCTTCTCAGAAACAATAACCCTGAGGTGGCAACCTAGCTTGTGGGCTTTTGCGCTATAAAATACTTCTAAGGCATCATTCCTACAAGCACTTATTCTCTTGATTAGTCCGGGAAGGTGAAAGCTGTATGTAGATATTACAAAAATTGTCTTGGCTACTTGGCTCCTTTTTGGCTACTTTCTTGTCGACTGGATTTGAGCAAAGTTATCAATATCTGGTAAAGGGGCAGCCGCTGGTTTTCGAGTATATATAGTGCGAAAACATGGCAATGAAAGCGTGCTTCCAGCTCCGAAAATGGAACTTTGCACTTTTGATTACGCAGATAATGAACTGTAATGAAAATAATGGCGCAGTTGCCTAAGCAGGCGCAAGGGTCAGTATGGTCTATCATAACTTAAATCTGAAAAAAAAAAAAACTACACGTTTATAACGTGCCAGTCAAGCAGGCTTGGCACGCGCACGCAAAAGAAAAGAAAAAAAGGTTTTGGCCCGTGGTTGGGACTCGGCGAGAACTGTTGCCTGGGGCGTCATTTTGCAGATCACCCACGGCTGAACGCGGCTGCAAACTGCAGTTGCGAGTAAAGAAGATTTGAAAGCGCTCCAGATTCAGGGCGCTCTGCACTCATCGACATTCTATATCGAATATTCGACATTCTAAAGAGAGCACTAGAGGAAACCAGGACACAAGAGGCAAAGGCGGCATACAAGCGCTCACTAACAACAGTTGTTAGAGAACGCTTGTGTTGCCACCTTTGCCTCCTGTGTGCTGGTTTTTTTCTTTAGTGCTCTCTTTAAAATGTCGTACTAACTCGCCCAACAAACAATCCTTCTAGGATATCCGACGAACTGCTTGTATCATTTCTTACGCTTAGGTGCGGATTGCCGACTCTGGATTCGTCCTCACCGAAGAAATTTTTGCGACAGTGGCTTCAACAGATGCTTCAATGCAGTCACTGAGATTTTGAGCGAACTCACCATGGCGCAGACCCCCTTTTATTGTCGCAACTTCTAGTCATTTCAAGAAAAGTCATGCAAGGCGCATGAAGAGAGAGTTATTTTTTCAACAACGCGAACACTACGTCATCATGCAGGAAGTGATTGCTGAAGTGAACGATTTGTGCTGGAATCTTGGAAGTTATGATGTTGAATTTTCATGCAGCACATATTTACATTTTCGCCGAAAAGCTTTAGCATTTAGTCATTTAAATAAAAATGTGGAAGTGGTTTTCACACATGCGTGGCTACTTTTGGTTATTGTTACTGCCCTTGGCTCAAGTTGGCAACGTTTTGGCTAGTTATTGCAATTTTGTGGCTATTTTTTGTCTTTTCGACCTGGCAACCCTGCCCACGCCTACGAAAAGCCATGCATTTTTAGTGCTTCTTTAGTGACTACAGGAACTCTGCCTAGCTGCTTTGTTATGTATTTCTTTCTTTTCATTGTACTGATTTTCACGTATCCTGTTGTCTGGGAAAAGGAGTAGCCGGCGCTATAAAAAAGCGCCAACATCTCCTAAACGCCACGAAAAGAAAAAAAAAAAAAAAAGAAACGCCATGCCTGCGCGGAAAGCGCAGCACAGTCACAGCGAAAGCTGGAAGACTGGCCTTTCCAGATGCCGTTGTAAACTCTTGGGACTGCTAATAGAAGTACATTGCAAGCTACCCACTACGCCGTAAATTATAATTTTATTTAAGTTGGGAAGCACGCACTACGCCATTATTCATCATTCTGGGGAGAAGCGAGGTACCCGCTACAGATCTGCAAGGCATTATGTGCACTTTGTTGATGCGGTGGCTGATGACGATGAAATATTATTGCTGAGCCTTTCGTAAGGGATTGGAAGCTTTAAACGACCCACTAGTTATGTAATTCGAATTGTGTGGCACGCGGTCGTTATTTCACTCTCCTGCAACGCTATATTACATTAGTTAACGTGAGACATCTACACTCTGTTGATGCTGTGGCTGATGACGATGAAGAATTATAGCTGAGCTTTTTGTAATGGATTGGAAGCATTCAACAACCCACTTATTACGCAATACGCGGTGTGTGACGCCTGGTTGTTATCTTATTTGCACTTCAACCACGCAATATTACACATGTTAACGTCGTTCCTTTCCGACATGAAGCCTGCATAGGGTCTTTTTGCGAAGGAGTTCCTAGCGGCGGCATGGCTCTGTGGTAGAATATTGGGCTCCCACTGAGAGGGCCCAGGGCCCAAGTTCGAACCCCGTCCCATCCTGGATATTTTTTCTCATTTCGTTTTTTAACACGAAAGTGCTTTATGGCGGGGTTCACCAAAAGTTCACTGATGTTGTTCGGTCACGAATATGACATTGGCAAAAGCACACTAACGGATGACAAAGAAAAACTAGAAAAAGTTTCATTGACGCGCAACACCTGCGAATCGAACCCACGACGTCCCGGTGCGCGACGATGGGTGCGCGGCACTCTACCCACTGCGCAACCGACGCGCATGTACAAGATCCAAAACGCGCCTTATGATTTTCACCCATTCTGTCCGCACGGTGCTCCTGGTTGGCGCGGTGTCGCCATCTGTGAGCGGTGAAGTGAAGTACTGCTTCATCCTCTGCGGTTAGCTTTGGCAACGCGTTGCCAGAGCTCATCTTGGAGGCCACGTAATGACACTGACGAGCGCCGATAGGGCGCGATTCCGAGACGCCGCAGTTAAGGGGGCCTTGATGCCAGCCATCGAACGCTGGCCGCGCTGGCATCCAAGAGGTGCCCTACACGCAGTTACGTTCTTTGCCTTTCGCATCGTGTTAGCGTGTGTCGGTATGTTGTCATCTGCAGCTTCCACATGCACCAACGGTGTTTCTAGGCCACTTACTGCTTCAAGTGCAATAGCACGGACTGATAAAACTGCTGCAATAAGCGCCGCAGAGAGGCAACGATGTCGACGCGCTAATGTCGCACATTGGTGGAGCGAGACACACGACAGCGGGAAGCGTAACGCCTCCGAGCGTTCACGGATCCAGCTACGAACCTCTGCCTCCCGCGGTATTGAAGCGCAGTGTGGTAGTGTATGCATAAGCACAGGAATAGTTACCTTATTACTGGGCAGCGCACACCTATCCGTTTCTCTCCTCCATTCACAACGCTTTCAAGGAGTGCATATCGAGTACCAATGTTTATTATGTGATTGTTTATGCCGCCTTTGCGCGGTATTCACCATATGCTATGTCCAGGATATATGTAAACAACTTCAGCTACCACAAGGGTTAAATCACGATCAAGGGCCTTAGTCGTCAAAATGAAGATTGCTACTATGCGTCGACGTGGGTGCATCCACGCCTAATGCTGATGTAGCTGCCCAACACCAGTAGACATTGTACAAGCTCTCATATATCAATGCACAATAATAACTACCTACTTCTGTGAAGAAGTAGGGACCAGCTATGTTTCTTTTAGGGGCGAAGCTCCTTAAGGCGGCACCCGTTCGTCCCTCGTAGTCGTAGTCGTAGTAAGTCGTAGTAGTCGTAGTGCGTAACCAGTCTTTCGCTTTGACCTCCAATGGGAGATTTTTCCTGTGCGTTGTTGAACAATAAAAAATTCGCAGCGTGCGCGTTAACTAAAAGCCGAATTCTTCTGTCTCTCATTCCCCATTAGCAGCCATTGGCATGTTCCAGTAGGAAACGTTAGTAGAAGTAGAAGTGTAAGTGTTAGCTAAAAGCCGACTTCTTCTGTCTCTCATTCCCATTAGCAGCCATTGTTTACCTCCAAGGTAGTGCCTGGTGAGATTTCTCCTGTGCGTGATTAAACAATAAAAATTTTGTTCAAAACGCCGTTGATTGATGAAATAAACCAACGAAAGACGCCAGATGTTTTGTAAAAGCAAAACGAAAGAACGCCAGATGTTTCTAAAGCAAAACGAAAAGACGTCAGCTGCTTAACGAAAGACGCCAGATGTTTTCTAAAGCAATGGTTTTCTAAACAATGAAAATTCACAGCGTACATGTAAAATTAAAGTGAGCTGCAAGTCGTCATAACTCATCGAACCTTCAGTGTAAACGCGCCCGATCTCACGTCGGTGATGATGTACTGGGCAGAATTCACGGAAGATTCACGGTTTACCGATGAGCCTCCGCAGCTGCGCCCACTCATCATCATTCACTCCGTGGATATGCTGTGATTTTTTTTATCATTTTGTTCACACGAAATAGGACAGGACATTGAGTACATATGGGAATAAGTGTTGAGAGCAGCGCCTATCAATTACCTGAGGTACTCTGAAATTGGAATCAATTTCCGTTTATGTCTGGTTAAGATTGCTCAATTCCGAACGGCTACGTAGTTCAAGTCAGCTCATTTCATAACTACAAAATAAACATTTAAGAACCTCATAAAGGCGCACGCGAGAGCAATCTCTTAGGTATACCCCCGAGGCGCACATGCCTCTTTTGTAATAACATGTAGTAATCAACTCCTCTTTTGAATATGTATATTTTAGGCTGCCCCATTCTGACATGTACTCTGGCTGCCCCGGATTTAGAACTTTGTGAAGTAGATTAAACTTGAGAGCAATAATGAAACAAACGGAATGTGTGCGTTCCAAGGAGGTTTAAAAAAAAAATTCTGGAGTGGAAGCTCTCGCAACGCCTTGCCAGCACAAGTGAAGCCAGCTTTTGCCCACCAAAGAGCTCGGAAACATGCTCTTTTCTGGTGGTGCCTACTAAGAGATCAAATAACTTTGATCTGTTAGTATAAGTACTACGTTAATTATAAAATAAAAGATAGTTGTTGCTGACAGAAGTAACCCGTCGAGTGGAGTATTGGCGATTGATCTCCAATAAAATTTGCCATGACTTTGAGGCTTACTGATGAAAACTAGTAACACAAAGAGAAGCTTGGAGCAGTATCTGACCCGTAAAAGTTGCCATATTAAACTCTTCTGGCGTGCGTGGAAAACGCTCGCTTTCCTTCGCCAAACGCTGATGGCTTATTGTGCCCCTACTAAGATGGCGGCCGCAGCCGCCATCTTTTGGTGGGCACGGCTTCACTCATGCGCAATAATCGCCACTCAAGCAATTTTTTTTAACCTCCTTGGTGCGTTCTCTTTTTTTAATTTTTACTGCGAATCGCAGTGAGATGCGAGACTAATCTACACTGCAAACGCAAACTAGCCGAATTGGGCGTTTTAAGGGCTACAATCCTCATTATTACTACCTTCATCTGGACAGTACTACCTTAGGGTGTAATGAGGTGGGTGTAATAAAGTTCTGCGTCCTCAATTTTACTTCGTTAAGAAATTATGTGGAAGAAAGGAGGTAAATTCACTATCTGACGCCATTCGTCGAATGGAGTTAGAGGAACAAAAAACTCCCATCTCCTTTCCTCTGGCATGTTTTCTCTTTTTTTTTTCCCGAAGCTTTCTATAACGCCTTCAGTGCTGGCGGGCATGCATGCAGCTGTGCGGGGGAAAGAAGTAAAAGAAAGAGGCGGCATGCTTCAGCGCACTAAAAATCCCTTGCACAGATAGCCCAGAGAAAGAGATATAGGAGACCCTCCGAACGGCTGGAGAGGAAGCGAGGAAGCCCTTTGGCCTTGCCGGCTGCAGCCTACTGCGGCCCGCCCCCGCCAGGACAAAAGCAAGCCAGACGAGGCGCTACCGAATGGGACAAAGCTTCGCGCCGCATGCGCGCGCGAAGAAAAAAAAACAGAAAAAAAGAAAGAAACGTGAGGAGGGAGTCGTTCCCGCGGCGGCGCGATCGTCGTAGCTAGGCCGGCTAGGCCTTGTGAACGCCACTTCTCAAGTGATCAGCTGTGTCGGTCGTGTGTGCGCGTTTTGTGCCTGCAGCCTCACTGTGTTCTCGCCGCTGGCTGTGATATGCGTGGTTTGACGACAGTGCGACATGCTGCGCTGCGAGTGCGATAATCGCGACGGCCCGTCGACTCAAGCGAGCGTGCCGCTGTGCATTACCAAGCAGATGATGGGCACCCTGCGTGCTCGGCAAATGGCTCGGCACAGTCAGGAACAAAAATGGTAAGTAATACTGATGTTCTCTCTCTTTGCGAGCCCTTATCGTCGCTTATGCACCTGTAGATGACCTTCTACACATTGCGTCGCTTGAAAAGTGCTATGAAAAGCAAAAAAAAAAAATGAAAGAAAAGAAAATCGGCATGTCAAGGTTGCGAATTGCCCGCCAGCGCACTATGAGCGTGGCATGTAACCCATGATGCTGTACATTACACGCATGTCATTCATTGTTTCCATGTTACCAGCTGTCATTTATGTACGTGATACAGTCACGTCACGCTATACCAGTCTAGGTATGATATCAAGTTAGAGAACCGGACGCGAGTGCACCAGTCTCCATGCCGTAAATGACATACATGTCGTTATTTTCATGTTACTATATGTCATTTATGTTCGTCGCACAATCACGTCACGCTATATCAATTTAGGTGTATGTCAAGCTAGCGAACCGGCCGCGAGCGCACCATGAGCGTGGCGTGTGTACATGACATGCATGTCATTATTTTCATGTTGCCAGCTGTCATTTATGTTGGACGTACAGTCACACTGCACAATACCAATTTTGGTTTATATGAAGCAGGCGAAACGGCCACTAGCGCCCCCGAGACCATGTTGTAAAAATAACGCCATACGTGACAAGCGTGTCATTATTTGCACGTTAGAAACTGTCGTTTATGTGCGTCATACACTCTTGTGACGCTATGCCTATTTTGGTAAATATCAAGTTAACGAAACAGTCGCAAGAGAACTAAGAGAGTGACGTGTAAATCATGTTGTTAATGAAATGCATATCATGAATTTCAAGTTAAGACCCATCATTCATGTTCTTCATGCAGTCGTGTCATGCCACACGAATTTTGGCATACATCCCATTAACGAAACACTCACACGAGCTATGAGTCGTAGGCGGCTAGACAGATAGGTAGATAGATCCGTTCAAAGTCGTAGAAGTGTTTAACAAATGCTTCGCATTTAAGTCGTTAAACTCAGATAGCAATGATGTGTGATGCATGTTTTGGAACTTCTGTGAATATCACTCATGCTTCATACGACCAGTCAATCGACCCAGGAGTGCACCCTGATAAAGTTGTTTGCACGATATAATTTTCTTGCCTGCGATAAAGCATGAATGAGGCATGATGCTTTCAGGTAATACACATTAGAGCAAAAGGCCACGGTTATCACATTGTCACATGATGGAATGTGCATAAAGGACAACTTTGTTTTCGATTTATTCTTTTCTCCAACTTCATTTGTTTGTTTTAATCCTTCGTCATCGTGTCAATTTGCGCACATTGACATGTGACAAGACCGTGCGCTCTCATTTTGCAGCATCTACCTTGGATGCAGTCAACTACCCTGGACATCTTTCTCCCGCTAGGCAACTGTGAGAACCCACCGAAGCACAGATTGTCAGAAAGTGAAAAGACTTTTCGGCAACAATTTTGCATTGCGCACTCTGCCCGTCTCCTGAAATAGCACAGGTACATAAGCACTGTACCTTCATACATATGCATCAAGGAACAGTTAAATAGCATATCAAGGTACATTAACATCATTAGCTCGGATTAATTTAGCTAGAACGAATAAATCGTGTTAAAGCTATACAATGACTGCCATATCATGTGACAGACATCTGCTAAGTGCAGTGTGTATTGTGAAGCACATGCGTTTTATGGTATTGAATGAATGGATAAATGTTTATTCCAGCAAAATACAGGAAATGGGCCTCAAGTGAAAAGCGACAATGGTAGCTTGAGAAGTGCACAAGGCCCAGTACAGCAAAAAGAGAGACAGAGCAGCAGAAACGTATGCACGTTCAAAGGCAAAACATATACGCATACAAAAAGAAGCAGGAAAGACAAAGCAGAAGAAACGTGCACATTCAAAGGCGAAACACCTATGCCATCTGCAAAGTGACAAAATAAAAAAGGGTGAACATTTACGCTAGTGAAAACAATGAAAATCAGAAAACAGTGAAAACAGAAAAGAAGGAACGGCCCTTCAACGGCATGGAAGGAATGAACTTCATTGGTCACGTATCAACAGTGGAATTTGCCAAGGCTACATGTGCATATTCTTAGCCATTAGGAGATGTGCAAGGCTAATTTAATCGCATTGATATAAGTCAGCTGTTGAGTCTGTTGAACCAGATTGTTGAATCATCTTGTTTATTCCCTCTCGTTAATTTGCTGTTTTGCATTATGTTGCCATAGTTTTCAAGGTCAATACATAGTATCATGACTGTTGACACTATTTGACAAGGTGAAAGCGCTGTTATTGTGCTCAGGCATTAGTTTATCCTCACTAGAAGTGCGCTGTTTATTTTTGCCATGGTTCAGTGCCAAGTTGCCCAATCTCCACTCCTAAACAGAGTAGGTGCGGTTAATCAAGACCTTGCTAACATTCACAACCCTTTTAAAGTGTACTTATAATGATAACTCTACTGACATCAAAAACTACCCACATAATGGTAAACATGGCAAGAGTACACTTCTGGTGGTGTTTCGCATTTTTTTACATCCGTTTGTTTTTTGCCGTGTGCACACGTAGTGAAACACTCACAAGGAAATACATAGCAGCATCTCAATTTTGTATTTATTTCGTGTTTTGACAAAATGTCTTCAATGAGGATAGTCAAGCGCGAATCTTCGGTAAGACATTCATATTTATGTATACAGAAATCTTAGTGGACTTCTTTTTTGTGTAATTTTCAGGAATGCACTTCTGGCAAAGCAGCAAGTGTTGCTTGTCCACCAGTCTGTGTTCAAGTCAAGTGTATTGTGGGCATGAGTGTCGGCAGGATTTTATCTTGGGGGTGCAAGGCGGTGTAACATGTCGGCCTGTTGAGCAGGAGAGCATTGATGTAGCTTGGGTGGGGTCAAGTGCTGGTGTGTCTTGATGGTGGCAGGTGCCCTTTGTGCAAACCCCTGCTGACACCCATGATTGTGGGAACACCCTGATGTGCCTCACTTTACACTATGTCGAATAGCTCGTACATCTTACCACATTTAGGCCAACACTGGTATTGATGCAGTGTGTTATGCGCAATACTGCGTGCAACCTTTCTGATATCGTGTGCATTTGAAAATTTCGCATTGTTTAAAAAGACGCTGAGTGGGCCCAATGTTATTCAGCAAACATAAGTCTTAACAGGGGCAGTTGGGCGAGTTGGTGTATATTCATAGTTAAAGAGGGTGCAAAAAAATCACAGCACAGAGAAATGAAGGGGACAGGATGACGCGCTACTAGCAACTGAAGTTTAATCGAAACCACAGAAAGATGTAAACACACAGTACGAAAAAATTACAAGACTAAACAATCACACATCCACAGAGGAATGAAGGGGGCAGACAGGACAGTGCGCTACTAGTAACTGAAGTGTAATCAAAACAGAAAGATATAAACACACATGACTAAAAAAGCCGCACATGTTCAACTTCAGTTGTTAGTAGTGTGTTGTTCCGTCCCCTTTGTTGCTATGTGTTCTGATTTCGTTTTCACGTTTTCCTTACCCATGAAATGAACTCCTGACTCTTTCACAGTCTCTATATATGTGTGGTCAATTTTGATTCATCCTCATGGCATATCAAGTCCTAGGATCTAATGTGCAAAGCGACCAGTCACTATTTACAGGAATTTTTTTATTTAGTGCCTGTGATTGCCTAATTGCAAGTTGACATTGCAGCCATGGTGCTTGGATTATTTTCAATGTGGTAATTATGCGTAAGCCATCAAGTGAGGAATTAAGGATGAACTTTTGAGTTACAGATAGCACTAGCTGGCATAAAAAACATTGAAGCATGGCTGTACTTGTTATGCATATTAGAAGTATTGGTACATTGCAGTCATGTGATTATGCCGACAAGTTCCCAAGCACACTTCCAGAAATTTACGATGGCTTCCAGGTATCTGTGAGTAAACATGTACAGCAACATATGAAGGCAACCTTGTAATTTTGTGGGCATTGCTGAATGCTTTTATGCACCTTGGTAAGTGGACCTACAGTCAACACCACAGGTCTATTTTGGGCTTTTTTGTAGGAAACTCAACTCCAAAATCATGTGCGACATATTTTGATGCCATAGGGCAAACTAGTGCAATAAAAAACTGTACAACTGCCTGTCTACACGGTTTCATATTTCCTAAAAGTGATGCTAGCCGTATTGTACTAATTAGTTGCCTTCGTGTGTAGGCTGACACCAAGTTCCTTGAATAGCTTATTTGTTTGGATTCTACTTACATACTGACACGGTGAAGTGCACACGTTAGTGCGCATCATGATGAAATTTTACACCTTGCTTTCGTATTGCTTTACTGCTGTGAATTATGTATAGTGCTTAGGCTGTACTGTATATGTTGTTCCACGTGTTCAGTTTTGGGAGTAGGTTCTGTGCACGACGATGGAAATATATACCTATACCCTTACATTGACACGAGAAGTGCTGCTGTTTTGATTCCAATAAAATGTTGCAACCACTGGTTTTGTATCAATTGAAGTATGACTACTTGTCGTGCATGCAAATTATGAAGAAATGAATTTGTGCTTGCAAAACAAATTGCTGAAACACTGCCTGCTCAATGTAACTGCTTGTGTTTTATTACCAAACACATTGAACAGATGATTCACAGATTATGACACATTGTAGAAGATAGGTAACAGAAAGACAGAAAGTCATCACTGTGTTCTAACGTAGATTGGGTGATCTTTTATCAATAGTAGCATAATTGAAGGTTTCTGTTGTATAAATAAAGTTTAACGTAATGTGCAGGTGGACGAGGGAGTGCACATATGATAGTTTTTCCAGTTTTCTGCATGTTTGCTACAGTCCTCGCGTTTCTGTGTTACAATTGTGAAATTCTGAATTGCAAACGAGCCAACCTCTCTGCTGCTGTGGTGAAGCAATTCAACAGAACCATATTTTCTCAAGAACAGCTGTTCCATTGAGGAAGAGGGTAATGCTTTTTTTTTAATGGGTACTGCATCATCTGTCTGAGGGGAGGGCCAAGTCACATGGACGTTCACGTGAGAGAAGTGCAAGTACATTAACTTTTTTGTTTTGTGGGAGACCTGTCACTGGTAAACTGGGGAGGTTGTCCTTGACCTTTGGGCACGCGTTAGGCATTCGCTTTAACGCGGTGGCGTGATGCTTACCAATAAAAGCTAATTAGTAAGAAATGTAGGTAGTATCCGAGTATGAAAGCAAATAAATACTGAATATGCGTTATAGAGAATCACTGAATGCCGTGCTAAAGCGTGCATTGCGAATAAGCGCTAATTGCGGAAATAGATAAGTGTTCAGCTGCTCAGAAGGCGCTGCTGCCCTTAGCTGCGTGCAGCTCGCGGCTGTACGCGCGCATTCAACGCACTTTATGTAGGCGCGCTACAATGTCCTTGTAACTCTGGAATTTTCTGCGTGTGTAATTTTCATATGCGAACGCAGGCGGTCCGCGCTAAAGGGTGCATTGCGAATAAGCGCTAATTGCGGAAACAGATTTTTATTCAGCTGCTCAGAGCGCGCTGCTGCCCTTGCGTGCAACTCGCGGCAGTACGCGCGCATTAAATGCACTTAATGTAGGCGCGTTACAATGTTTTTCTAAGTCGGGCCTCTGCGTGTGTAACTTTCATATGAGAACGTAGGCGGTCTTCGAACCGCTCATAACATGCTGCCGCATCTGGACGCGCGCAGTTCGCGGCTGCAGAAATAACGAAAATTGCTCCACAGCATACGCTCATGGAATGCACATACGTTCGCTCATCTGAAGATACCTTTGTCACGCTGGTATTCACGAATTTAGCGCGAGCGAAGACGGCACAGGTTTACAATTTTTATAGCGGCACGACACGGTGAACCGGAGAATTCGGAGCCAAGGGTGTTTACGTCGATCGGCCCTGCCTGCATGACGCCCCACAAATTATGTATTGACCTTCCGCAAGAGCAAACACACGCCGATGGTACAAGAACAGAAGTTCGAAGTTGTGCCGACGGGTTACCAGCCGCTTTGTACATACATTGGTACATATATAAGCCCACGAAAAAAGCAAGCTTGCAAGTGGTGGCGCTGTGGTGTAATGGTTATAGTGCTTGCTTTGAGTGCGTGTGGTCGCGAGTTCGATTCCTGTGTCGTGCGTATTTGTATGCAGATATCATGATTGTGCATAAATACCTTGATGTCCATTTTCTATATGTCCTAGTGATAAATAGTAGCGGAAATTGGCCGGTAAACGTAATATACTGCCTAAAATATACTTTTTCTTTTTTCATTTCGCGACCGCTCTAGGGCCTCGTATAAAAGGAGGCTTTAACAGCTCTCAAAAGAAGCAGAAAAACTCTCAATGCGCTCTGTTCAAGCCCCCAAAATGGCTTACATAAAAACACCAACTTTACCTCGAAAAGGAGGCTTTAAAAGCTCTCAAAAGAACCAGAAAAACTTCCAATGCGCTCCGTTCAAGCCCTCAAAATGAGTTCAATAAAAACACAAATTTACCTCCATAGTTCCGTCTAATCACTCCCTTAAAGGATGTAAATAAAACCTCCTTTGGAACCTCGTTTTGAAGGGGGTTTTGCGTAGTACCTTTTGGATGCACGTTATGCGTCGAGCCCGAAACTCCCTAAAAGGCTCAAAGCCGTTTGCAGTGTACGTACCTCCGTTTCGCATGCGTTCGTGTTCTCGCGCTTTAAGAGGTGCAGACGCCTCCCCTTACAACGAAACTAATTTTCTACCGCGTTCCAGCGCTAGGCTTTTATCCTCCCGCGTCTAACTAGATGTTCATGCGGCACACCACTAGTCTCGCGTCCATACCATAAACCTCCTTTGTCCATACAAATGCGGCAGCTTTCGTGCTCAGCGGTGCTCAGTAATAGGTTGAAAGCCGAGTGATCGGCGAGGGCGCATTCGACATAACTTGCAGAGATGAAGAGAAGAGAACGCCGCCACAACACCGCTCGCGTATCGGGGTCTCAGGGTGGTTCGGGCACGTCGTGCGCTCGTGATACTGTGTGCGCATGACGTGTCATACGCATGCGTCCTGTGATCCTCCCGCTCGCGTGCCGAAGAGGGTAGGGAAACGATTTGACTTGTGAAGGCTACACGGGGCGAGCGGAAAGGGTTTCAAGCTCGCGTCCTCGCATCGTGGTTCCGGGACGCCTCAAAACATTGGTTTTCTTAGCTTCTAATGGAACGATTAGAAAAATTCTTGTGGCAGAATGCTCTTTATTGGGCGCGCAAAAACTTCCAGTGTCTAACTAGAATTCGTTATGTCACCTGGTGAGGTGCCCCTGAAAGATATTGAAGGACCCTGGTTACATTCAGTTCATAGTTCTTAAATTTCTTACTTCAGCGGAGCTGTTAATGGCACACCTCCTTGACATTGCGCCCTCCGTTTGCGTCCGTCCCAGCAGAAAAAAAAATGACATTCTCGGAGCGAGCGATGAAATTGCATAATGACGCCGTCGCAACACCGTCGTGACGTCGATCATCGATCGGTCAAAGGTGGGCCAATCCCAGAGGCAGTACAGCACCACTGGAGGTGCACAAACCTTCAGTCGAATCGTACGGTTTTCGCACTTGTTTCGTCACGCCAGTCGAGTCCAGGCGCTCCGTCGACGCGATAGTGCGTGGTAGGTATGGTTCGACCGCGCATAATGAGAACACTCGGGGAGCATTGCGCTTATGAAGAAGGCCAAATAGTGCGGATACGGCAGTGCACCAGTCAGCTCCGCTGGTCACCCACGTTCCCAGAGTGAAATGGCTCCACCTTTTGTGTTATCTGTCCCATTGTGTCCCCGTTCTTCAATGAAATGGGAAGCTTGCTGGCTTGAGATGAATTCAGACGCTCAAGACGGCGTCTGCATAAGAAATCAAGGAAAACTTGGAGGACCCTTGAGATCTGCCGTTAAGCGTAGAATGCGATAGCGTAATCGGGCCCCGTTCGCATCGTCTTCTTATTCGCTAGCCATGTTTTGCTTCTCGATGGGCGCCTTTACTGTGCCGCGAGGAAAGGAACGTCTCTGCGCGTAACATTGACCGTCTGAAGCTATCCTGGAATGAATACTGAAAGTACAGTTGCTAAGTGCCCACTACGTCATGATTCATCGCTTTGCGAGTTAGAGCAGTATCCTATACACTTTAGTGACGCTGTTACTGACGATAATGATTAAATTATGCCTGAGCGCTCTGCCATGGGTGTGTCCTTAAGCCACCCATTCATTGCGCAATTCACATGGTGTGACGCCTTATGCGATTCTACGCTTCTGCCAGTCACCATTACAAGTTTTAACGCTACTCCTCGCTCTACATAACATCTGTTAGGGTTTCTTCCCGAAACAATTTCAAGGACCGGTGTGGCTCTGCGGCAGAACACCTGCTTGCACGGACAAGTCCTGGCTTAGACTCCAGCTCGAACCCATGATATTTATTATTGGCATCCAGCGCGTCTTTTCGCTGACTGACAACTCCGATCTTTTGCTCACACCTGACGACGCCGATGCCGGAATTTCAGCGAAACGAGCTCTGTAGCGCTACCGCTTTCAAATGTGGTCCCGACGGCTATAGTGTCCATATATATATATATATATATATATATAAGATGAACGACAGCGACAGTCAAGGCGGGGCCGACTCTGCGCGAGCTGCGCTCTGTCCGCTAGAAGGGGCCGGAACCCACTAGAAGGGGCCGGACAGGACGACCCACTTCAGAGTTCCAATAAGCTTCGCTACAATTACTCCAAGGGCGAAAAGGGAGCCGCCTGGCGACCTAACAACTTGTCACAATGAGCGGGTCATGGTACGCCTTGAGGCGCTCCACGTTTACAATGTCGCGCCCTCGACGGCGCATGTCCGAGGATGGATCGATTGGTTCGATCAGATAGTTTACAGGGGATGTGCGTTCAACAACACGGTAGGGGCCTTCGTATTTCGGCAGTAGTTTTGAAGAGAGGCCAGGTGCAGTGGTAGGGATCGAGAGCCATACGAGCGCTCCAGGGAGGAACGTCGGCTCAGAAGTGATTCTGTCACCGCTAATGCTCCTCTGCCGCTCTTGGTCATGCGTAGTGAAGGTCTTGGCAAGTTCGCGACATTCTTCAGCAAGTCGGGCGGTAGCAGAAATCGGCGCACACTCAGACCGATCCGGCTTGTATGGAAGGATTGTGTCGATTGTGTGCGAGGGGTGCCGGCCATACAATAAGAAAAAGGGAGAAAAACCAGTGGTGCTCTGAGCGGCGGTATTGTAGGCGTAGGTGACGAAGAGCAGAATGGCATCCCAGTTGGTGTGATCGGCGGCTACGTACATGGAGAGCATGTCGCCGAGCGTACGGTTAAAGCGTTCGGTGAGGCCATTCGTCTGCGGGTGGTAAGCAGTAGTTTTGCGGTGAACAACGTTGCACTCTTTTAGAATGGCTTCGACGACTTCCGACAAGAAGACACGGCCTCGATCGCTGAGTAGCTCCTGAGGTGGACCGTGACGTAGCATGAATCGGTGGAGCAGGAAGGAGGCCACATCGCCCGCTGTAGCCGCTGGGAGGGCGGCAGTTTCGGCGTATCGCGTGAGGTGGTCTACAGCGACGATGGCCCAGCGGTTACCAGCAGACGTCAGAGGAAGTGGTCCATACAAATCGATGCCAACACGCCCAAACGGCCGGTCAGGGCAAGGTAGAGGTTGCAGACCTGCCGGCGACAGGTGCGTTGAAGTTTTGCGGCGCTGACAATCGATGCAGGAGCGAACGAACTTCTGCACTTAGCGGTACATCCCTCGCCAATAGTACCGTTGGCGGATGCGGTGGTAAGTTTTCGATACCCCAGAATGCGCACACTGCGGATCAGCGTGGAACGATTCGCATATGTCAGAACGCAGACTTCGGGGTATTACTAGTAGCCACTGGCGGCCGTCGCCGCTGTAATTGCGTCGGTGGAGGAGGTCGTCGCGAACGGCGAAATGGTGGGCTTGACGACGCAACGCGCGAGTGGATGGTGTTGCCGATGGATCAGTCAGCAAGTCCATCAGTGAGGCAATCCAGCGATCCTTGCGCTGTTCGGTAGCGATTGTCTGAGTGTCGATGGAAGAAACGGCAAGGGGAGACACTGAGCCGTGGGCATTGTCGTCAGGCAAGGGAGAGCGCGACAGGGCGTCGGCGTCAGCATGCTGGCGTCCGTTGCGGTACAGTACGCGGATGTCGTAGTCTTGCAGGCGAAGTGCCCAACGGGCGAGACGGCCTGAGGGATCTTTCAATGACGACAACCAGCACAGCGCATGATGATCGGTGACGACATCAAACGGGCGACCATACAAATAAGGTCGGAACTTCGTAAGGGCCCAGATGATGACCAGGCATTCTTTCTCCGTGACGGTGTAATTGGTCTCGGCTTTAGTAAGCGTGCGACTTGCATATGCCACGACATATTCCGGGAACCCAGGTTTGCGCTGTGCAAGGACAGCGCCGAGGCCAACACCGCTGGCGTCCGTGTGTACCTCTGTAGGGGCCGTAGGGTCGTAGTGGCGTAGTATCGGAGGAGACGTCAACAAACGACGGAGCTTCGCGAAAGCGGCGTCGCACTCTGACGACCACGTATTGAGAGGCCCGTTGCTGCCAAGGAGCTTTGTCAGCGGCGATATGATAGTTGCGAAGTTTCGTATGAAGCATCGAAAGTAGGAGCATAGTCCTACAAAACTGCGCAGTTCTTTGACGGACGTAGGTTTGGGGTACTCCTTCACGGCCCGAAGCTTGGCTGGATCGGGGAGAATTCCGTCCTTGGACACGACGTAGCCTAGTATTGTCAGCTGCCGTGCTGCAAATCGGCACTTCTTTAGGTTCAGTTGTAGCCCGGCGTCGCTCAAAGGCGTCAAAACAAGTCTGAGGCGTTGAAGATGCGTGGAGAAGTCCGGGGCGAAAACGACGACGTCGTCGAGGTAGCACAGGCACGTGTGCCATTTCAAGTTGCGCAGAACGGAATCCATCATGCGCTCAAAGGTCGCGGGCGTATTACACAGCCCAAACGGCATGACGTTGAATTCGTACAAGCCGTCGGGTGTGACAAACGCGGTCTTCGGTCGAGCGTCATCAGCCATGGGGACTTGCCAGTACCCTGAGCGCAAATCGAGCGACGAAAAGAATTCTGCTCCTTGCAGGCTGTCAATGGCGTCGTCTATTCGAGGGAGGGGATAAACGTCCTTACGGGTGATCTTATTAAGTCGGCGGTAGTCCACGCAGAACCGCACAGAGCCGTCCTTCTTCGCAACGAGAACGACAGGAGACGCCCACGGGCTGTTTGAGGGTCGAATAACATCGCGGCGAAGCATGTCTTCGACTTGCTCGGTAATTACACGACGCTCTGTTGGCGACACGCGATATGGACGTTGCCGCAGTGGTGGTTGGGCGCCAGTGTCGATGCGATGCGTGACAGCAGACGTGCGGCCGAGAGAAGCTTGCGCTACATCGAACGAAGAACGAAATTCTTCCAACAGGCAGAGAAGCTGGGAACGCTGGACCGACGTAAGGTTGTCAGCAATTGAGGAAGCAAATACATCAGCGGGTGACGAGTCAGATGTGGAAACAGCACTGAGCGTACGGGAGCTGGCACAGTGCGTGTCACCCGGTGCGTCCATAACTTGTGCGTCTTCGAGGGCTTCCGCTAGGCCGAGACATTCCCCTCGCACCAACCTAACAATGTACGGGGATGGGTTCGTAACGAAAATATCGGTGTCGCCCTGAGTGACTTGCACGGTCGCAAATGGCACCAGCAAACCTTTCCTGGTGAAAACGCGGTCAGAGGGGGAAAGAAGTGCAATGGTGTCGGAGAGACCGGTGCAATAGACGGACACAGCCGTTGACGAGTTTGCAGGAACTGTGGTGTCGTCTTTGACGAGTACTTTGGTCGCAGCCGATGGACTGTTCACCGGCGTCAAATTGGAGAATGGTGAGAGCTCTATTTCGGCTGGTGCGCAACGAATTACGGCGTCGTGGCGAGCGAGAAAATCCCAACCCAGGATGACGTCGTGAGAGCATGAAGAAATTATGATGAATTCGACGGCGTACAGAGCGTCCTGAATGATGACATGGGCTGTACACACCGCTGTCGGGTGAATGCTTTGGGCGCTGGCTGTACGGAGGGAGAGCCCGGAAAGCGGCGTCGTCACTTTTCGTAGTAGTCGGCTAAATTTAGCGTCCATAACGGATACGGCAGCTCCAGTGTCCACAAGGGCCAATGTGCGCACGCCATCTACAAACACGTCTACTACGTTCGATGGGCTATGCTGAGGGCTTTGGCAGTTCGATAGCGTCGCAGCCCTTGCCTCTTGGACTGCGACGACTAGTTTTCCTGGTCTCGGGCGACCGGACGAGGCCGCATCGGTGACAGTGAGCGGCGTCTTGGGGATGGCGAACGGCGGGTAGATGGAGACGGGCGTGAAGTCGGTGACATAGGCGGCGGCGGCTCGTAATATGGACGGCTGTACTGGCTGGTGACGGTCGATCCGACTCGAGGCGGCTGCATGCGATTGCAATAGCGGGCGACGTGACCGGCGCAACCGCACGCAAAGCAGATGGGGCGGTTGTCGGATGTGCGCCATCGGCTTGCCGGGCTAGGTCCCATCCATGTCGCAGGACGCGAGGGACGGGGTGGTTGCTGGTATGACTGCATGGTGGGCTGCAGTCGTGGCGTATGGACGACGTCGGCGTACGCAGCCGGCACACTCTCTTCGAAGGCCTGAGGCCTGGCGACGGCTCCGGCGTAAGTAAGTGGGGGAACCACAGGGATCGCTGGAGGCGGCCTGGCTACAACTTTCGCGTAACTGAGTGGCGCAGTCGCCCGAGGAGGTTGGTGGTATTCCGGCATGACCTCCGCGATTTCATGCTCAATAGCCCGGCGTAGGGGAGGCAGCAGTGGGGTCGACGGCTGTTCAACAGGCTGCGGGTGAGCGAAGGCCAGTAGAGAGAACTGGCGTGCAATCTCCTCGCGCACGAAGGACTTGATTTCGGCGAGCAAGCCGGAGTGGTCCGAAATAGCCGACATGCCAGCGAGGTCGGCGTCGCGCGATGGAGGTCGACGCGTCATCAGCCGCTGCCGGCACAGCTCCTCGTAGCTTTGGCACAGTGTGATGACCTCAGCCACAGTGCAAGGGTTTTTGGCGAGCAGCATGGTGAAGGCATCGCCGTCGATGCCTTTCATGACGTTCCGGATCTTCTCAGCTTCAGACATGGTCGAGTTGGCTTTCTTGCACAAGTCCAGGACGTCTTCAATGTAACTCGTGAAAGACTCGCCGGACTGCTGGGCTCGTTCCCGTAAGCGCTGTTCAGCTTGCAGCTTACGAACCGCAGGGCGGCCAAACACGTCGACGATGGCGGTCTTGAAAGCGGACCACGTAGCGAAATCGGATGCGTGGTTGTTGTACCATAGGCTTGCGACACCCGCGAGGTAGAAAACCAAGTTGCTCAGTTTTCCTGCCTCGTCCCATTTATTGGGTACGCTGACACGCTCGTAAATCGCGAGCCAGTCCTCGACGTCGGTGCCATCCGCGACCCTCCTGTTTTCACCGGCGCGGATGGCACCGCGCCGGTGAAAACAGGATGTCGGTGCAGGGGGAGGCGTTTGCTGGGCGGCATCTTGAGTCATGGTAGAGGGCAGGGCACGGGATCGAAGCTCCAAGGGCATTGAATGCTGACCGTAGCTGTTTGAAGGGCACAGCACTCTCCACCAAATTATAAAGATGTTTATTGGCGGACACTCGGCGAAGATGAACGACAGCGACAGTCAAGGCGGGGCCGACTCTGCGCGAGCTGCGCTCTGTCCGCTAGAAGGGGCCGGAACCCACTAGAAGGGGCCGGACAGGACGACCCACTTCAGAGTTCCAATAAGCTTCGCTACAATATTGTTACGTGAATGAAGACTCGGTAGACTGTAGTCCGTAGATTATCTACACGATATATTTACAGGAGTGGTTGCAGCGCTGACCGGTTCAGCCAAGAGCCCGAGGAGAGAGAGATCTTCCTTCTCTTCGTCCGGCGCACACGCGCATGGTGCAAGGGGCTGGCAGTATGCATGTAGCATAATCCCCGGCGGCAGAAGCGCCGTCTCGGCGCATCAGATGTCAACGTCACTGGGAGAGTGGTAGGGCTTCAAGCGTGCGACATGTACGATATCGCTGGCCGGTGTGGAAGAGGAAGGCGACGAGGCGACAGGAGCGATTTCATAAGTTACCGGGGTTACCGCACGAACGACTCTGTATGGACCTGTGTATCGAGACATCAGTTTTTCCGACATCCCAACGTGACGGGTGGGCGACCACAGCAGGACCAAGGAACCTGGCGAGAAGTGCACGTCTCGGTGTCTGCGATCGTACAACCGCCGTTGGTTTTCTTGAGAAGTCAAAAGGCGAGTGCGGGCGGTTTCACGTGCATGGGCAGCCCCGGTGATAGCGTCAAGGGCATATTCACTGGTCGGTACTGCGGGAAACGGGATGGTGGTGTCCAGGGGCAACGTTGGTTGTCGGCCGAACAACAGAAAAAATGGAGAGTAACCGGCAGTGTCGTGGCGCGAAGAATTGTACGCAAATGTCACGTATGGCAAAGCAAGGTCCCAGTCGGAGTGGTCGGAGGAAACATACTTCGCAAGCATGTCTGTAAGTGTTCGATTGAGACGCTCCGTGAGGCCATTTGTCTGCGGATGTTAGGACGTAGTAAGCTTGTGCCTCGTTTCACATGACCGCAGAATGTCGGCTATGACCTTCGACAGAAATGTGCGGCCACGGTCCGTAAGCAGCTGGCGTGGAGCTCCATGTTGCAAAATCACGTCGTGTAGAAGGAAGTCGGCGACATCGGTGGCGCAGCTTGTTGGAAGAGCTCGTGTGATGGCGTAGCGCGTGGCGTAGTCTGTGGCCACAGCTATCCACCTGTTGCCAGAGGAAGACACGGGAAACGGGCCAAGTAGGTCTAAGCCAACGCGAAAGAACGGTTCTGACGAAATGTCAAGGGGTTGAAGGTACCCGGCGGGAAGCGTCGATGGTGTTTTGCGGCGCTGACATTTCTCACACGCCGCAACATATCTTCTGACGGAGCGTGCAAGCCCTGGCCAAAAGAAGCGTCGGCGGATGCGGTCGTAAGTGCGCGATACACCAAGGTGACCGGCCGTTGGAAGGTCATGAAGTTCGTGAAGGACAGCCGAGCGGAGGTGTTTCGGAATAACAAGCAGCAGGGCTGGTCCATCTGGGTGAAAACTGTGGCGGTAGAGTGCTCCATCTTGGAGGACGAACGAGCGATGGGACCGGTCGGTAGACGATGATTCTAGGCGTTCGATGATAGTACGCAAGGACGCATCACGGCGTTGCTCGTCGCCGATGTTTGTTAGTAAGGAAAGTGAAAAGACGCAAGCGTCGGCGTCGGTGTCAGAGATGGTGCTCGATTCATCGACCGGGTAGCGAGACAGGCAGTCTGCGTCCTGGTGTAGGCGGCCCGACTTGTACGTCACTGTGTAGCTATATTCTTGGACTCGCAGAGCCCAGCGACCAAGACGGCCAGTAGGATCCTTTAGTGACGAAAGCCAACAGAGCGCATGATGGTCCGTTATTACAGAAAAGTGCGTGCCATATAAATATGGGCGGAACTTCAAGACTGCCCAGACAAGAGCAAGGCATTCACGCTCTGTAATGGAATAGTTGCGCTCGGCAGCTGTAAGGAGGCGGCTGGCGTACGCGATAACGCGGTTGTGTCCCTGTTGTCGTTGGGCTAGGACGGCTCCGATCCCGTGACCACTAGCATCGGTTCGGACCTCCGTCGCAGCGGATGGATCGAAGTGGGCCAATATAGGCGGCGTTGTCAAAAGTGTGACGAGGCGAGAAAAAGCGGCGGTTTGAGCGGGACCCCACGTAAAAGGCACGTCTTTCTTCAGAAGTTCAGTGAGTGGTCGAGCGATTGTTGCAAAATCTTCCACGAACCTTCTGAAGTAGGAACAGAGTCCCACAAAACTGCGGACGTCTTTGGCTGATTGGGGTACAGGAAAACTCGTGACTGCACGAATTTTCTCTGGGTCCGGCTGCACACCCGAAGCATCGACGAGGTGGCCCAAGACTGTAATCTGCCGGCGACCGAAGTGGCACTTCGACGAATTCAATTGGAGGCCAGCTTTGCGGAAGACATCAAGAATAGCTGCCAAACGCCGAAGGTGGGTTTCAAATGTAGGCGAATATACAAGGACATCGTCGAGGTAACAAAGGCAGGTTGTCCATTTGAATCCTTGTAGCAGAGAGTCCATCATACGCTCGAACGTGGCTGGGGCGTTGCACAGACCGAACGGCATAACCTTGAAGTGGTAGAGGCCATCGGGAGTTACAAACGCAGTCTTTTCTTGGTCTTTCTCGTCCATAGCAATCTGCCAGTAGCCAGAGCGTAGGTCTATTGAAGAAAAGTAGCGCGCGCCGTGTAGGCAATCAAGAGCGTCGTCAATTCGGGGCAAAGGGTAAACGTCCTTTTTCGTAATTCGATTAAGATGGCGGTAATCAACGCAGAAGCGCCATGTGTCGTCTTTCTTTTTAACCAGCACGACGGGAGACGCCCAAGGGCTCGACGAGGGTTCAATAATGCCTCTGGCTAGCATCTTGTTCACTTCTTGTTGAATGACCGTGCGCTCTGCGGCAGACACCCGATATGGTCGGCGGTGAATGGGAAGAGAATCACCGGTGTTTATGCGGTGCTTTACAACAGAAGTCTGGCCTAGTGGTCGATTATCGACGTCAAAGATGTCGCGGTAAGAAGCCAAAAGGCGGCTTAGAGCGGCTGATTGCTCAGGTTCGAGGTCCGGGGCTATCATGTGACGTAATTTCATGTCGAGGCGTGTGGTATCCGGCGGGCGACAAGGAACATCTGAGCACACGTCCGCAGCGAAAATGGTGACGTGGTCATCTGATAATGATCGGAGCGTGGCGACTGAGATGCCTTGGGGTAGCACTTGCTTCGTGAAGCCGAAATTTACAACAGGGAGATGTATCCGGTTAGCGGCTACGGTGACAACGCAGTGTGGTACAGTGATGTCGCGCGCCAGAAGGACATCAGCAATAGGCGTGACGACATAGTCCCCGTCAAGCACCGGTGAAGACGTTGCCATTTCGACGAATGTCAGGGCTTTAGGCGGCATGCGAATAAATTCTGTGGTACAAAGGCTGTTCTGGAGCTTGGGGCTAGTATCGGGCAGAAGAGGAAGTTCCAAGCAAAGAGTACCGGCAGAACAGTCAATCAGGGCAGAATGTGTCGAGAGGAAGTCCATCCCTAAGATGAGGTCGTGAGGGCAACTGGTGAGCACGGTAAAGAGGACGGGAACGTGGCGGCCGGCAATGCTTATTCGAGCGGTACACATTCCTGTGACGGCAACAGTACCGCCATCGGCGACGCGTACGGCTTTAGTTGTAGCAGGCGTGAGTACTTTCTTAAGTCGACGGCAGAGATGCGCACTGATGATAGACACCTGAGCTCCAGTATCAATTAACGCTGTCATAGAAATACCGTCCACTTGCAGATCAATTAAGTTCGTGTTCGTAGGGAGCGTCAACGGAGGATTTGGTTCAGACGAAAATGATGCAGCACTACCTCCAGGAGCTGCACGACCTAGTTTTCCGTCCGGGACGAGACGTAGTTCGGCGGCGATGAATAGCGGCGTGGTTGAGGCGACGGGGAACGACGGCGTTGGGGCGACGGTGACCGAGCAGTAGGGCGGCTGTTGGGAGCGTCAGAGGCAGCGTACGTACGGCTGGGCGGATACCGGTGAGGTGCAGCGTATGGGCGAGAAAGCGACGAGAATTGGCCCCAATAAGGCGGCGTCCAGGTGGTTCGGCAGTGACGGGAGACGTGACCCACCCGGTGGCAGCGGAAGCAGATGGGCTTGTCGTCGGGAGTTCTCCATTCCGATGGGTTGCGGGATCTTGGAGGGAAATAGGAGTCGTTGCGGGGTGCACTCGTTGGCGTCGGTCGGTATTCGGGTCGAGAGACGGAGCAGGCGACAGGGAAACCGAGATTGGCAATTTCTTGACGCACGACGGCCTGAATAACAGAGACCGTGGGGGGTGCTTGGGCAGCGGCTTGGTCAAAGGGAGGTGTGTGGAAGGGCGCTGGACTTGCGGCTTCAAGCTCCCGTCGAACGATGCGCGTCACATTCTCCTCAAAGGGTGGTGTGGCGCCGAGATCGGAGCACGTTGATGTGACAGCCGTGTTCGGTAGCCGAGCGAATTGAGGCAGTACGCGGCGGCTTTTCGCCCTTTCGAAGCGGCGGCATTCCTTAATGATGAGGTCGATGGTCGACACATTTGTGTAGACGAGCAAATTGAAGGCGTCGTCCGCGATGCCTTTGAGTACGTGGCCCACCTTGTCAACCTCGGACATTTGTTCGTCCACTTTTCGGCACAGCGCGAGTACGTCCTGAATGTACGAGACGTACGACTCGGTCGATGACTGGACACGGGTGGCAAGTTCTTTTCGTGCTGTCATTTGGCGACCGGACGGGTCCCCAAAGATGTCGCGTAGTCGCTCCTTGAAAATGTCCCAGCTGGTGAGCTCGGTCTCATGGGTCTCGAACCAGACACGCGGGGTGCCTCCCAAGTAGAAGATTACGTTGGCAAGCATCATGGTGGGGTCCCATCGGTGAGTTTGGCTAACACGCTCGTACATGCTGAGCCAGTAGTCAACGTCAAGGCCAGCTTGGGCGGAAAATGTACCGGGGTCGCGGGGGTGGGACACCGTAAGGTACGTTGTGGTGGGCGCCGCAGCTGGAGACCGAGACGAGCTGTTGTCAGTGGTAGCCATGGCCGGAAACTGGATGGTGAGGCCGCTGCGAAGCTTCGTGGTGAGGACGGGGAACGTTCCACCTCCACCAAATGTTACGTGAATGAAGACTCGGTAGACTGTAGTCCGTAGATTATCTACACGATATATTTACAGGAGTGGTTGCAGCGCTGACCGGTTCAGCCAAGAGCCCGAGGAGAGAGAGATCTTCCTTCTCTTCGTCCGGCGCACACGCGCATGGTGCAAGGGGCTGGCAGTATGCATGTAGCAATATATATATATATACACACACATATAGTGGAGAAAACGGTATTGTAATGCTTGTGCGTGCCCTGTAGTGTCCCCCTATGCTTCCGCAGAGAGCAGAGTTGCGCATGGGTCCGCCATTATGCTCCAGCTATGCGTTAAAGCCAGTCCTCTCGCGAGCAGGAGAGAAACGCTGCATGGTGTTCCATTTGCGTCGTACTCTGATCATCGGAAGCTGCATGCGGCACACTTGTTCGCAAGATGAGACTAATGCAGGCTACACTCGAACCAAAGGGGTAGCCAGAGGAGGGGGGTGCTTCATCCGTAACCCCCTTCCCCCCCCCCCCGTCAGTGAACTATATCGCTTGTGTTTATATACACGCACTAATGGCCGCCGCACCCTTCTAGTAGTGATTGTGCTCTACTGCTGGCTCGAAGGTCGCGGGATCGAATCTTTGCCGCGGTGGCCGCATTTCGATGGCGACGATATGCTAGAGGCCCGTGTACCTAGATTTAGGCGCACGATAAAGAATCTCAAGTGGTCGAAATTGCCGGGGCCCTCCACTACGGCGTCCCTCATAATCATGTCGTGGTTTTGGGTCGTAAAACCCTAACAACTATTATACTACACGCACTAATAGAAGCGTACGCACGAACGCACAATCGCCGGGGTTGGACTCCCTTACCCTCCCCTCTCCCCTCACTAGTCGTCTCTACGTCTCTGCCTCGAAGATCTAAAAAGTTCGCGTGCAACTGAGCAGTACCGTGCAGCGAAAAGCGGTGCAATGTTTTCCAGCGTGCGTAACGATTTTTCTCGCCGTGGACGGAAAGCGGAAAATATCTTGAAGTGATCAAAGAAAAGTGCACACACGTAAGGAGGACAAATAAATGAGCGCATTTTGGTTTGCCAAAATCTGGCGATCGGCGGTGGTCTCCGCGAGAACTACTGCTTCTCAGGGTATTCCGATGACTGTTAACAGAGTGTCATTTATCACTCATGGTCGTTCACGTACAGCATCTCTGCATGGTTCGATATACGTGTTATAGACACGTAAATTTGAACGCATTTAAAATATTCACCTGCTCATATATTTATATTTATTGCGATAGCAATTATATGGACAGCCTCGGCTGATTTTTGCCGTCGCCGTCGCCGCCGTCATGCACCGTATATATATATATACGTTTTCATTCAGACCAGAGGCGACGGTATCAAACTTATAAATGAGGAATGATTCACGGGCTTCTCTATCATAATTTGTGCGGAAATTAGATTCGAGTAATGTGACTTGTAGATTTTCAAAAGAGTGGTTGGGGAGGTGCACGTGTCTTGAAATAGGCAGGTGGGGCAAGGTGTTAGCATGAGATTTATGATTGTTAAAACGCAGTCTAAAAGGCCCTTCTGTTTGCCCAATGTACTGTTTTTTGCATAGCACGCATTCGATCATGTATATTACGTTTTTAGTGTCACAATCGAAATTGCCTTTGATACTTAAAGAAAAGTTCGAACCTGTACTAGTGACTTGTCGCGATGTGCACATGTATGGGCATACTTTACATCGCGGTTTTCGGCAAGGATGGCATCCGATCGTGTCAGGACAGTCTTTTTTCGATGATGATGCTGCTAGTATGTCTCGGATGTTTTTAGCCTTGCGATACACTGCTTTAGGCGGTTCTGCAAAATGGTTCTGAGGCGTTCGCTTTGCATTAAAATACTATGGTGCTTTCGTAGCACATCAGAAACACGCGGAACTGACGCCGAATGAGTGAGGACAAGGTTTGTCTGGGATGAGGGAGTCGATTTCTTTGTCGTGCACAACAGCGTTTTACGATCATGCATATCGGCGCGTTTTATTGCGTCGTCAATTAATAGTGATGGGTAATTTTGTTTGACGAGAGCGTCTTTTAGTGTTCTGCAATTTTTGTCAAACTCTGATTGTTCGGAACAGATTCTTTTGAACCGCAAGGCCTGACTATAAGGAATGCTAGCCTTGCAATGTTTCACGTGGCTACTATCAATGTGCAAATACTGATACCGGTCTGTGGGCTTCCTGTAGAGGGCAGTGGATAGCTTATCATTTACTGCTGAAATGCTGACATCCAGGAAGTTAATAGTAGATGCAGAATACGTGTGCGAAAATGATATTGATGGGTGAGCATCGTTAAAGTCAGATATGAAGGAAAGCAACTCCTGTTCACCGTGTGGCCAAATAAGAAAAATATCATCAATGTAACGTTTATAATAAAAAGGTTTTAGCTCGCGGGATTGCAAAAATTTACTTTCAAGCTGGCCCATAAATATATTGGCGTAGTTGGGTCCAATCCGCGTACCCATTGACGTGCCGCTAACCTGGACGTAGTGCTGTTCTTCAAATTGGAAGTTATTTAGCTCTAAAATAAGCCTTAGCAGTGTCGCCAATGTGTTGCTATCGATAAGTTTATCGGTTGATACTGCTTCGTAGGACTTGGCGACAGCCGCGATTCCGTGTGCATGAGGGATGTGAGTGTATAAGGACGCCACATCAAGTGTGACCAAAAGAGAACCTTGAGGAATTGTGAGATCGGTTATACCTGACACAAAGTCGGTAGTGTCCCTTACGTAAGACGGAAGTGATGGTGGGATACTACTAATCAGGGAATCAACGTAGCTGGACAAGTTTTCAGTGACAGTACCTATACCAGAAATAATGGGACGGCCGGAATTGTTTATTTTATGTATCTTAGGCAAAAGGTAAAAACGACCTGGGATCGGACTTAGGGGAACGAGAGACTGAATTACGTTGTCAGGCACCTTTTTGTTTTTGACAAGATCTAGCAAAGTGCTTTGGACAAGAGATTTGTATTGCTCTGTGGGATCATGATCCAGGTGTTTGTAAAACGTCGCATCGGCAAGCTGTCTTTGGGCCTCTGCTGTACAATCGGACTTGTTCATTACGACAACGGCACCACCTTTGTCTGCAGGCTTTATGACGATGTCGTTGCGGGAGGACAGATCATCTAGTGCTTTCATTTCCCTGGCGGACAGGTTGCGGCGGAAGGGTTTTTTGTTTTGATACACTTGCAGTACATCTCGTTGTACTGCTTTGATGTACATATCTAAGCATCTGTCGCGTTGTGAAGGAGGGACCCAACGTTTGCCGGAAGGTAATGCGCTTTTCGAATCGTTTGTATTGGGCCGGTCATGAAAGAACTCGCGCAAGCGTAAGTTGCGGGCAAAATTATCTAAATCTTTAAGTAGTTGAAATTCACTGTGTCCGCCTGTGGCTGGACAGAAATTAAGACCACGGCGCAGAACGCTACACTCATCAGCTGTTAGTACAATGTCCGAAATATTTACTATATTGTTCTGCTCTCGAACGGAACATTTCTCGATAGAAGGTGACAAAGTGTCAGGGTAAGCATCTACAGGTTTCGTTTGTAAAAGGACGGGATCGCATGTGTCGTTCTGGCTTGCAGAAGGGCACCACACACCATCACGGGACAGTTTCTTGGCTTTTAAGGCGTTAATTTCAGTACGCTTTTTAGATGCGAATGCCTCTAGCGCGGCGGATTGACTAGACGACAGGTTTAAACTCGCGGAAATTTGATTTTCTTGGTTCATGAATTTTTTGCTGGAAAAACGATAGTGATCAAGGGCAACTTGGGTGAGTTGTAGTGAAGCATCTCTTAATATGTTGTCCCACCTATCTATATTGCGCTGAGACATGTTAGACAGAGCAGGTTTTACCATGATACGGAGGCCCTTTGGTGCAACAGACGCGGTTAAGTAGGTGTTCAACGTATCTACATGTAGAACATTGCGAATTCGTTTTTCTACAACTTTCCTTAGCCTTAAAAATTCCTTTGAACAGAGATACGAAATGTTGTTACCGGGAGACACAGTCTTTAGTCAATTTGCCGGTCCACGCTCCACAGCTTGCGAGCGGCTGCGAAGCTCGTAGCGGCGACCACTGGTTGAGGGGCCTGTAGTGTCCTGTGCTGAATTCGAATGTCCAGCTGACGAAGCTCTCGTAGCGGAGTTTTTCGGGCCATTTTTTGAAGCAAACTTGCCGCGGTAGTCCTGCGTCACTCGATTGCGCTGCGCTGGTGGCGTCTGAGGGGAACGACGATATATATATATATATATATATATATATATATATATATATATATATATATATATATATATATATATATATATATATATATATATATATATATATACGGCATCCTCACGAGAGGAAGTTACCATATGACGTCATAGATCACCAAAATTGGTGACGCAATTATGGCGCCACGGTGACGTCACACGGCATCATTGCTTGGTCAAAGGTGGGCCGATCCCGTAGGCGGTGCAAATCAAGGTGAGGTTCAGCTTTCGGAAAGCTTTCGGAGGGCGGCGCATGAGGTTCGACTCCCTCGCCACCCATCGACTTTACATCGACCTAGTTCACATCGACTCAGAAGAAAAAGTAGAGGGCCTTCGACTCGACTGAGGCGGATGCGTAAGAAAGTATGTGAGTTCTGAAATTATTTTTTCTCTAAGGGAAGTGCGGTTTTCTTTTTTGGTACACTAGTACTGCTAGGTTTATGCATTTACCTTAATTATGAGATAATATTTAAATGAAGCTCCCATGGCAAATGTTCAGCTCTTCAAATGTGCTGTGACTGCCGGTACAACGCAGTCGTATGTTTCCCATAAATTCATGTTAATGAGAACTAACGGATATTCAAGCAAAGGAAAGTACAGCGGATGTTATTTGTAGTATTTATGATATAAATGTGAAGAAATTAAACTGGACGAAAAGACAACTTGCCGCCGGCAGGGACCGAACCTGCAACCGTCAAATAACGTGTCCGATACTCTGTCAAATGAGCTACGGCGGTGGTCGTCCTCCCAAACACTATATCGAGCTCATCTGTGCATTCAAACCTGGGAGTCAGTCAGCGCCGCTCGTAGCCATGACGGCGAGTGCGAAACGATCTTTTTTGCTTGCTGGCGTCACGTGATCTTTTTACGAGCTGGCTGCTGACCAAAATACTCACAGGGTCTCTTATGTACTCACCTAAGACGACTGGAAGGCGAAAGCCATCTTCTTTTGCTTCTCAGTCGATGTATTGATCCTGCCCCACCACCCTCCAGAAGCTTTTTTCAGCTAACGTGGTTTTCCACTGCCTCCAGGATCGGAGGCACCTCGCCTGGTTTTGCATTGCCTCCGTGATCGGCGGTCCATCCTCGACCAAGCTACGATGTCATGTGATAACGTCAACATGTGACATTAAGAGATGTCAAGTCTTTGTAACGTCATGATGACGTCACCAATATTGTCTATCTGTGAAGTCATGACGACGTAATATGGTGACGTCATCGCGTAATGATGATTTTTCTCATCACTCGTGTAGACACAGATTGGAGACGCCGACGCGGGACGCCGGTTTCTTTTCGTGTTTTATGAGGCATCTAAAGCTTTCGCCTTAAAGGGACACTAAAGGGAAACAATGAATTGGTTTAGATTGATAAAGTGTGCTCGTAGAACTCTTGTGCAGTTTATTTCACCACTATAGGTTTATTATTAGCGGAGAAAACCAAGTTCAAAGTTTCATTTTTAAATTTCGCGCCGAACTTTGTAATTCGTGACGTAAAAGATTTGAAAGAGCGTTTAACGTATTTTGGCGCCACTGGCTCGACGAAATTTCCACAAACTCGTTATGTCAAGTCTCTGGCCCCCTCAGAGGACAATGTACTTCGACTTAATCGATTAGGAACTACGTAGGCCCAAGCAGGCGCCGTCAAAAATATGTGATGTCACGGCAAATGGTGCGGAAATTCCAAGGTGGCGTCGCCACCTGTATTTTCTTTTTGCGCGTTTTCTCGCTTATTAAGCGTCTTCTCGCAGCAAGCGTGGTGTTTTTGGTATTGTGGAAGACTACTTTACTAATGCGAGAAAAATCGTTTTGCTCTTTAGTGTCCCTTTAATAAACCCTGGAATACTACCTGCAAGAATGAAGTCTGCCAGAACGAGAACCTCGCTATGAATGAAAGGGAAAAAATTGGGGGACCCTTAAGCTTCGCCTTTAAGAGTTGAACGCAATAGCGAAATCCGGCCCCTGGTGCGCACTTCAACCACTAAGTGCATGCTTATTAATGTGTATTGTTACACACACGCGCGCACAGACACGCACACGCGCGCGCGCGAGAATGGTACATACAGGTTTTTGATCTAAAGCAAGAGTCGCATGGCCTCCAAGATACACGCCGCGCGCTTGCCATCTCGGAGGCCATGAAGAGTCTCACAATGCCTTACAGATGGCAGCACATTATCTAGCGTTTGCTGTTTGCTTGATCAACGCCTCCTCTGGAAAGGCGGCATTGGCTTGATATGTTTTCCGCTAGATGGACATAGTTGTCCATTTTTAGAGCTGTTTGAAAGTTCGTGTGTGTTTTTAGCGGCGATGGCTGCACTATCCCGGCCTTTTTCGACGTAGTTTGATGGCCTCCCAAATGCGCCTACAAATCGCCGAATGGGCTCGTTTTCGTCGTGACACCTGCGAACAAAATGCGTTAAGAAGACTCCTTCCACTACATGGCATTTATGTAGTGTTTTTTTCCATAGCAGCTGAAGTAACATCGTGGCTTTGTGGTGGGACACCTGCTTGCCTCGCGAACGGCTCGGGTTCAATCCTCAATGGGACCGAAAACATTATTCTTTATTTTATTTGCTTCTTTCTCGATTTTTCGCTCACGGATGATTTTTTGCTCACAACCAACGGTCCCGACGCCGACGGCGGAATTTATGCGACACGAGCTCTCTAACGCTATCGCGTTAAAAGTGGAATTTGAGCGCTCGTTTCTCTCTGTGGGTATACAAACACAAGCGAAATATTTCAGTGAACGGGGGGAGGGGATATGAGTAAACCCTGCCCCTTCTGGCTACCCTTAGGTTCAAGAGTAGCCTGCATTAAATAGTGTCATCTTGCACAGCGCATGCGAAAAAGTGTGCCGCATGTAGCTTCCGACACGCAGATAAAGAAGCGAATAAGAAAAACTAACTGCGCTACATGTAAATGTGACGAGGCTGAAGAAGACACAGAACACCTCCTTGTACACTGCAAAAATTATGCTGTTCCCCGTAAAAAATTCTCAAAAAACTAAACAGATTGGATAGACGACCGCTATCATTAGCAAAAGTGTTGGGTCCATGGCCAACAAAAACCTTTCAAAACATTGCTGCACGCGCCCTAGTGCAGTTTTTAGAAGAATCGGGAATATCAAAAAGATACTGATTCACATTTGTAATTATTCTTCACACTGAGATACCTCTGGTCACGTGTTTCACGTTGCCTCTTGTGATTCAAGACAGCTGTGTTTAAAGTGCGGGAAAGGGCCCGGTGACTGTTGTGTGATAGGGATGGTCGATTAAATTTTTTAATCGATCAATCGTTAATCGTTAATCGATTTAGCCTTTAATCGATTAATTGTTTTCGGTGGAATCTTTTAATCGATTAAGCGATTAATCGACATT